>NC_068939.1:123709686-123787186 GCF_016801865.2 Culex pipiens pallens
TCTGAATTTAATTTGGCTCTAAATGCACGTGCGACAAGATAGCACGACAGTGACGGTATGCTGATTCATTTTTGTGCAAATATTCGTTAAATTGAACAGATTCAGAGGTGCTCAAAGTTTTTGATTTTGTGAGGAAAATAATTTCTCTAATAAATAAAATTACTGTGTTTTAATTTAAAAGACTAGTAAATACATCGAAGAACTGAACTATTTTAAAATTTCGGTTTTTTTTACATTTTCAGTAAAAATAATTGAATGTTTTGTTCGTTTTATTGGTTTATGTTTTTGAAAAAAATGTTTTTTAGTAATTTTATTTGCCGGGACCCGTGGCGTGGTTGCCTCTCACCCAGTTGGCCTGGGTTCGGTTCCAGACGGTCCCGGTGGCATTTTTCGAGACGAGATTTATCTGATCACGCCTTCCGTCAGACGGGAAGTAAATGTTGGCCCCGGACTAACCTAAAAAGGTTAGGTCGTTAGCTCAGTCCAGGTGTAGGAGTCGTCTCCCTGGGTCCTGTCTCGGTGGAGTCGCTGGTAGGCAGTTGACTCACAATCTAAAGGTCGTCAGTTCGATTCCCGAGGTGCGATTGCCTCAACAATCAAGCCTTCGGACACCTAGTTTCGAGTAGGAATCTCGCAATCGAGAACGCCAAGGCAATGCTGTAGAGCGAATAATTTCATTTGATTTGATTTTGGTTTTTAGGATGCAGTTTTTGTGGATTTTGATCGGTTTGTTTAAGAGGTCGTATCGAGGTGCTCCGATTTGATTGACACTTTCAGCTGTTTTTTTTTTCTTTTTGTAAAATCGTTTATTTAGCACATAATGACACAGTTTCATATGGGTAATTCTCCGCCAACTCACACAGCAGTTGCCCCGACCCCTCTTCGATTTGCGTGAAACTTTGTCCTAAGGGGTAACTTTTGTCCCTGATCACGGATCCGAGGTCCGTTTTTTGATATCTCGTGACGGAGGGGTGGTACGACCCCTTCCATTTTTGAACATGCGAAAAAAGAGGTGTTTTTCAATAATTTGCAGCCTGAAACGGTGATGAGATAGAAATTTGGTGTCAAAAGGACTTTTATGCAAAATTAGACGCCCGATTTGATGGCGTACTCAGAATTCCGAATAAACGTATTTTTCATCGAAAAAAAAAACACTAGAAAAGTTTTAAAAACTCTGCCATTTTCCGTTACTCAACTGTAAAATTTTTTGGAACATGTCATTTTATGGGAAATTTAATGTACTTATTGAATTTACATTGACCCAGAAGGGTATTTTTTCATTTAGAACAAAAAATTTCATTTTAAAATTTCGTGTTTTTTCTAACTTTGCAAGGTTATTTTTTAGAGTGTAATAATGTTAAACAAAGTTGTAGAGCAGACAATTACAAAAAAATGATATGTAAACATAAGGAGTTTGCGTGTAACTATCACGAGTTATCGCGATTTTACAAAAAAAAGTTTGCGGTCATGAGATATCAAAAAACGGACCACGGTTTCGTGATCAGGGACAAAAGTTACCTCTTAGGACAAAGTTTCACGCAAATCGAAGAGGGGTCGGGGAAACTTTTCCCGATTTCGTGTGAGTTGGTAGAGAATTACCCAGGTAGATTTTAGGTACCGTAATCTAGGGTGAATCGGGACTACAGTCTGAATAGGGACAGCAGTTTTTAGAGCACTTAAAGCTTTTAAATTTGGAAATGGATGTACACATTTTGTTGGCCTGAATCTGTTCTAACCGAAACCAATCAGAAAAATCAAAATATTGTGCTCCATGGTTGAAACTGCTGTCCCAATTCGGCCCATGTGTCCCGATTGACCCCAGGTTACGGTACTTATTCAAGAGAAAAGATCCACCACAATAGCAGTTTATAAAATAAGTTGCAAAATGATGATATTCAGCGCTAGTCGTACATTTGTTCAACGAGGCTCTGCTCTTAAAAATAAGGAGTGTAAATCACTTTCGTACAATATTTTTTCTTCTGACTTGCCTTATTTGCCCCCAGACTGTCAGAAATCTATTTTTGCTGACGATACCAGCCAGTTAACTTCATCAATTATCCGAAGTTGACACCAATATAATAACCATTTCAATTTCAAATTAAATGAATTTCCAATAAACTAACCGTTTAAAGTTAAAGTTACCAAAGATCAATTCAAGAAAACCTCCAAACCAAACAAAACTGAACAAGTCCCTTCGGCCACTCCGTCACGCCCAATTGAAATGTGATAAGAACAAAACTAAAAGTTTGTTGGCTATGAGCCAACTTAAAACCCGCGCATCCTAGGTAATTGGCCACTTGTGGCCGTGCACACGTGGTCTCGCCAAAAGCGTCGATAGTCGCTCGATGCCGCGACTCACGCGAGCTGCAGCCATGTTTTACTGGCGGGAAGGTAAATAAAATAATTGTTGATAATAAAAGGGTTTTTTTTGCTAATGGAGTTGAAGTGCAGCGTCGCTTTCGCGAGGTGGTCGTCGCAGATCCACTGGCCAATTGTTGTTGTGTACAACATTATGCAAGTGTGCTTACCAATTCCGTCGAGGTCCTCTGCCTAGGTTCGGTTGAGTCAGCCAGTCGGTCAGAGGGTTTTAATTACTTGACCGAGCTGCAGTTTGCTAGATGAGAGCGCCAGCTGAACAGGTGATCGGAACTCTAGGAACACGTTTTACGATCTCATGGAGAAGGAAGAAGACCAAGAAGAGATCCCTTAGGCGATCCTAGTAAGAGTTGGCTTAAGTTTCTCCGGAACTACAACTTGTTCGTAGGTTTATGATCATAAAAAAGACGTGAACACACACGTGCTTATCGATTATGTTCTATTTTTCGAAACTTCCCAAGGTAGACTGACTGTTTGATGGTTTGAGTTTGTTTTGCATGTGCCGTAAAGCTACTGGAGTTACGCGCAGTAATGGGGGGGCCTTTCCAGGTTGCCCGTCGTGGATATTCTGGACTCTTACTTTGTATGACGCGGATATGTTGGTTTTCACAGTCTGCATGAACAAGAGGTGTTCAAGAGAATGCAATTATTTGAATTGCTTTGATCAGAATCTAGGCTGGGGAGTAGGAATCAGCGAAGTTGTCTCTTTTTGGGGAGTCTCTTGAGTCGGAGTTGAAGTCGCTAAATTTTCTTGTGTCAGCGTCGGATAACTTTTAACCACTTTGTATTGGGGTTGTTGTTTGAGTCGATGGAGTGTTGATGATGAGATTTAGAGAGGTGTTGTTGATGTGTGGGGTTTTGATTCGCATGGAATAAAGGTCGTCATACATATATTTATTGTATCTTTTTTTTTCAAGTTTAAGATAATAACACCTTAGGCGTCATCCATAAAGTATGTCACGCTAAAATCGGCCAAAATTAACCCCCCCCCTCCCCCCTATGTCACAAATTGTCACGCTGGCTCTGACCCCCCTTCAGAAAGTACGTCACGTTTTGTCGGACCCCCCCCCCCCTCCGCACTATCTTGTTTTTTGTACAATTTTACACAGTAAAAAAAATCATGGTAATATTACATCTGGCGATGATGCTATGAGACGCGGGTTCGATTCCCGCCTTATCCACTGAGCTTCTATCGGATGGTGAAGTAAAACGTCGGTCCCGGTTTCTCCTGTCTCGTCAGAGGCGCTGGAGCAGAAATCCCACGTTAGAGGAAGGCCATGCCCCGGGGGGCGTAGTGCCAATAGTTTCGTTTTTTTATTACATCTGGGAAGGGGTACATCTTTTATGTCAGAAAAAATGTGTAATTTTACCTCAGAAAATGAGTAATTTTACCACTTTTCTGGTGTAATGACACTTTTTGAGTCTAAATTGAGGTAAATTTACATCAATAAATCTGTAAAATTCAACCTTCAGAAATCACAGCTTCGAAATTTACACATTTTTTTACAGTGTGG
Source organism: Culex pipiens pallens (assembly GCF_016801865.2). NCBI lineage: Eukaryota > Metazoa > Arthropoda > Insecta > Diptera > Culicidae > Culex > Culex pipiens. The sequence continues at coordinate 123,713,577 of NC_068939.1, forward strand.
CATGATTTATAAAAAGGATGATTTTGAAATTCGGAATTCATTCGAGAATGTTTTTAATTTTCACAGGTTGCGTTTGGATTTTTTAAATTTTGTTCAATGTTGTAGTGATAAAAATCACCATCACAGTTTTTTGAAGCATATTAAATCTATTATCAAAAACTCTGTTTCTTAAAGCCTTGAATCGTGTTTGATTTATGAGTAAAAGTTATCAAACATAAAATTTTTAAAGCTATATTTAAGAAAAAAAAATCAATATTAAATAAATAGTCTAGCGTGACGTCACAGTCTCACGTACCCCCCCTCTCCCCCTTGTCACACTTTGTCACACTTGCGACAACCCCCCCTCCCCCCTTAGAGCGTGACGTACTTTATGGATGACGCCTTATTACATTTATAAACGCAATATAAATCCGTTAAATCGAGAGCAAAATGTTTACATGAACTATATTCCTACAGGTTTCGCAGAATTTTACTTAAACACCGACACCATATTATTAATCATTTATTTTTGTAAAAATCAACCGTAGCCTGATGATTTTTATTGGCAACTTTAAGCTTCTCAACCCTGCTTTCATCTTTCACCATCATCCAAGCCATCATCTGTACATTCCTCTTATTGTTCAGTTGATCATACGTCACCGTCAAATAACTCTCTTGACTGTCCACGAAATTCTCCTTCCCCAGATCGTCGACACAAACAATCAGCTCATAACTGCCCCGATTGTCCTTCCGTGCCGTACGTCCCTTAATCTGCGTCTCCTCCTTGACGCCCACCGAAAAGAAGGTCTGAATGACGTGCACTCCTCCATTGCTCTCAACCGCCACACTCGACTTGTAATCCACACCCCGACCCATCTCCCGAGTGGCCAGCGTGATTGTCCGACTCACCCCAGCATCGCTGATGAAGCGTTCCTTGTCGGCGGGATCGGTATTAACGGTCAGCACGTTCAGCCGGTCCAGCTGAGCCGCGAATTGCTGCTTGAAGCCGTTGATCTCTACGTCGCTGTTGAAGATGACCAGAACCGATCTCTTCGCGTTGACTGTCACGTTGATTCGGCCGAAAATGGCATTAGTCCACTCGGTCGCTGTGTTGAAACAGTTAAAGTCCACTGTTTCGTTGAACTTGAGGTTGGATCCGCCGAAGAACGATGGCATTACCGTCATCTCCGTTATGTTGTAGTGATCATTGACGACCTTTTTTTCGTAGCTGCTTAACGATGTCAAGGTTCCGGAAACGCCCAGTATCAGTGAAAAGTCTTCCGGTATTTTAGCGTAAGATATACTTCCCAAGCGAACATTCAAGTATCCGTAATTTGTCTTTCCTTCTTCGAAATTTGTTCCTTTTAATCGAAAATAAATGAACGCGTTATAGTAATTTTTATAGGTCGTTTCACTGTAGTTTCCAAAACTCTGTCTGACGGCAATTTTTCCAGTGCTGTTTAGGCGAAACTCGTTGAAAACGCTATGATTCGGTTCCATGTCGTGCACTTGTTTTGCTATTGATATCATTCTATCTATATGCATTGAGAATAGTGATGAATTCGTAAATGTTTTTCCAATGCTCTGATCTCCGCAATGAATAAGTAATGCAAAAGTTCCCGATTTGTTTATTAAATTATTGAACATGGCTATTTGTGGATCACTTTCATCTTTCAAGTAGATATCAACCTTTTCACGAATACTTGTACAATTTTTTTGAACCATTTTCCAAATAAAGAGCTGAATTTTGTCTATTCCAGGAATTCGTGGAAACGTTCCCATATTGTATGTTTCACCATACAGTTTTTCGTCGAACAAAACATCAACTTCGTCAACTAACAGCACAGGGTTTGGCAGAATTACTCCCGAGTATGATTTAACATTCGGCAATCCAATGCAGCTATGAACGTACTGAGTGGCATTTCCTGCAATTTGATTGAGTCTCTCCTTCGCCGCTTCCTCAAACGTCTGATACGAAATCTTTGAATGAATTCCAAACAAATCGTAGAAATCTTCAAACTCTTTTCCGTCCCTCGTTGCCAGGTATTTAATGTAACACATGATCTGCACGGAATGTCCACAAAGTGCCAAAACCGATGCCACCAAAGCCAGAACCAGTGATTTGCCCTGCCCGGTCAACACCTGGGCCAGATGCTTCCGAACACCTTCGTCCTCACGGTCCGCACTAAGTAGCCGGAATACGCACAGGATCTGGATGCAGTGCGGCTTCAGATATTGTCCCGTACTGGCCATATCCCTTGAAACGTGCAACGCCCAAACCGCACTTAGCCCAGCCAGTATTTCTGGTAGTTTGTTAGATTTGAAGTCAGTATCCCACTGTGCAGTTAAATTAGTACTGTCCGTTTCTCGCGTAACATCAGCTACAATTGAAGCAATTTTAGCTACGGTATCGGTGCTTGAATGTTTACCCATTAATTCATCGAACTTTTCGTTGTATTTACGGTAGCAGTAACGAAGCCGTTCCCCGTTATAGTTTAATTCGCTACTTTCCTTGTAGAGTAACAATGCTACAGCGATATCTATCTCGTTGGATTTGCGAAAGTACCAGAATGATTCCTTCACGATGTTGATTCTTTTTTCAAAATCTACATACGAAATACTTTCATTTGTAACAATGATAAACGGTCTGGTACTTTCCTCAAAGAAACCATCAAAGTTGATGTAATCTGGTTGTTCCTTGAGGTACAATAAAGAGCTTCGGATAGAAGCAATCAACAGTCCTGTTGCGTTCAACTGATCGGATTCTGTTAGCTCTACGCCATCTATCCACTGTTCTTTAGTTTCCAGGTCGATGATGCATGCCAACAGAGATTTGATTGTCTCGAACAAGAAATGACGAGGTATTTTCGGTTCGTCAAACAAAGCAAGGTACAATGTCTTAAATCGGCCCACATTTTCTACACTGTAGCACTGCCGCTCACTGCCCATCCATTTGTTCTGGACAATACTGAGATCATTTTTCTTGATGAAAATATCGTTGTAGTCCTCAGTTGGTAACCTGACGAACCATTCCAGCGGAAGATTGCGCAGATCGACGAGCAACTCATCGTAAACTCGGCAAAACTTGATCAGATCTACCACTTGCACATTTTTATCCAAAGCACTTGCCATGCACTGCAACAGTTGTGACTTGAGTTCATTCTCGTTCTGCTCAATGCACTGCTCTGGTCTTTTAACCACACCGCCATCTGTAACATCACAGCGTTGAACCCAATATTCGGCGAAAACCTCGATCAGATCACGGTAGTTCTCGAAAGACATTCTTCCTTCGAGCAATGCTCGATTCATATAGGCGATCTGCTTCTCAAGAATATCATTGCCTTGATCTTTCTTCGGTTTGATGATCGGTCCGGCCTGGGCTATGAACCGTATCGTATTGAGCGTGAGAACGCGCAGAGACTCCATCGAGTCGACCGTCATTTGTCCTGATAAAACAAAATTGAAGAAAAGCCTAAACAAATCTGAGCTCAACTTTTTTATCTGCTGATTGTTGGCGAACAGCTGAGCAATGGTGTCATCCAGCAGGCAGATCCACACGTGCAGCTCATCCGAAGGCTTTGTTTGCTTGCTCAACCATTTGCTTGTTTTTGGGGTTGGCTTCGATGCTTTCAAAAACTTTAAACTTGTAGGGATACCGCTCGCATGATGAAATCCTTGTCACCTCGAAGTGATTCATCAATTTGAGCAGCATTTTAATTTGAAACTCCAACCTTTGGTCTAGCCTTGACGGTACATAGATCGGTTCCACTACAATACTCTTTTGCCAACCTATTGCAGAACTGTGCTCTAAAAAGTTCGTATATAACTCAATTCCACCCCAAATTGGAGTAACACAATGAAGCCCATAATTTGTTTATTATATTTAAAGGCTGTTGTAAACGTTATTTAAAGTTTATGAAGCCATATTAATTGAAACTTGGAGCGTTTGTTCAGTGAAAGAATACGAATCGGTTGCTTAAAAAAATGAATTTCAACATTCATTGTTTTGAGAAAAATCGATTTCCTCAAAAAGTATGTACTAATGATCGTTTCCGCAAGATAGCACACAAATGACGATTTATGTGAATTTATTAGAGTACATCCCTGAAAGTTCGAGTAGGAATTGAGAGATGTGGAAAATTTGGCCTTTCAATTTGAAATAAAAGTAAATCGAAACCGGTTTTTTTGAATGAATTTATTTTTGCAAACAATCGAAAAATTTCAGTTCAATGAGATAACAAGAGCTTTTACAAACAATGATACATTGGTTTACAATTAATTTTCTCACAACATGTGACTTCCTGTGCTCTTATTAACAGTCAACTTACTAAGCTCCGTTTTAGCTTTACATGGATTTTCAACAAGCTGTAACTTGGTGAAAATTACATGAAATGTCAACTTTATGTATACCGTTGGATTCGTAATTCAATCAACTTTAATATAAAAATATTTAATATGGTGGTTTAGAATGAAGGAAAAAAACAGAGTTACATGGAAGTCAAAGGCCCAGAGCACATCGTAGAATGACCCAAAATACCAACTTATATAGGTTTTTGGAAAGGGAGAACCTCTACTTGACGAGAAACATATTTAAAACATCCCGCATAAACGAGAACCATTAAAAAACTTTGTGTTAAATGGTTTTCTCACCATTTCAGAGATCGTAACCACTATTTAAAAAATGGTAGGAAAACCTTAAAAATACCATATCGGAAATGGTACCCTACCATTTATCATAAAGTTCGACCATCTGAATTGAGGGTGGTTAGCAACGGTAACCTTAAAAATCCCCGAACAACGTTTCGTCAAATTACCATTTGTGTAATGGTAAAAATAAAGTTAATTTTCGCGTAAAAGCGACGTTTTTCTTCCGGTTTTTACTATTTCAGAAAAGGTTTTTAAATGGTATTTTAAGGTTGTTCGCACAATTTTTAACCTTGCTGCTACTATTTTAGAAATGGTTCGTAAATAGTTTTTAAGGGTTTTTCTGGCTATTTTTACCTAGCGCTACTATTTTGGAAATAGTTTTCATATGGTTATTTAAGGTTTATCCTACATTTTTTCTCAGTTTCACTATTTCAGAAATAGTTTTCAAATGGTAAATTAAAGTTTATCATACAAATTTACACTTTTTTAGAAATAGTTTTGAAATAGTTTTTAAAAGTTTTTCTTACATTTTTTACCTACCTATTTTTTACAGAATTGTTCACTTTTTGACGGATGGTTCACAGCAATAGTATTTGAACTTTAGCGGCTTAAATTCTAGTTGAATGTTGATTCTGTTTAGTTGATCATACTGCCAAAATCGTCCAAACCTGAAAAAGTAAGAAGAAAAAAAAAACACAAAGTATCAAGTTGAATATAATATTCAAATATCATATGTACTTATCTGATTATTCAGATTGATTGATGCCAATCGTTTGTTCGCTTCGTCGCATCCACGGCGGAAAAATATTGTCGGCCGGCTGCCGGCAAAATCTCTTTTGATCACCGATCAAGTTCTCCAGCACCAGCTGTTCCGTTTTTATCAAGTGCTCCACGGCGCTGAAATGATCAACAAGAAAAATATAAACAAAGTATCTGGTAAATTAAATGATTTGTTTGAAAATTATACCTGCGCACAAAACGTAAACAACGACCAGCCGCACAAACGTTTCACTTCAGACTGTTTTTGCCTGCGCTAAGCGCTTGCCTGCGCGAGAGCAGGTAACGAAGCGTAGCGAGAGAAGAGAAAAGAGAGAACGCGCAAGGCAAATATTTTTTTGCGTTGAATATAAATTATTGATAAATTGATTTAGAAATTTAATGCAAAAAGAGATTCTGCATTCAAAAGAAGGCAAACCCTAACTTTTTTGAAGATTGTGTTTCCTTTGATGGTTGGTGTAGATTATGCGAAACCATGAATAACTTTCGCAGAGGAACTGAAACTTAATTCCGCTGGGACAAAACGCCCTATTTGTTTAAAATATCACACTACACCTCCACATCACCGATTCCGTTGATGCTAGAGAACGGAACCTTAATTCCGCTGGTCAATCTAACTGACCTGACACTGTGAAGATCGACGTGCGATGGTAGAGAGTGGTCCAAACGAATTTAATAACTTCCGCTCGTCACACTCGAGACATTCGTCGCTGACCTAGCGGAGAGTCGAAATCGACATCGGCACAGGTGCCTCGACACCAGTGATTTCGTCCAACCAGTCTAGAAACACTGTTTTGTTCTGGCCATAATGTGTTAACATTGTGGAGCAAAATTGCTAGCTCCACGGCGGCCAAAAAACCCAACGCTGCCATAGTGATACGATCACTCACCGAAACACCGCGAATCAAAACCCGTCGAATTTTGCTCTAGTTTCTAGTTTCTTCTGAGCAGGTCGTTTGCGCATTTGCGACGGCGAAGGAGTTGCTGGTTTTTGCGCTCCCGCTTGAGCAGGTACTAGTTGAGCTGCTTCCGCCGGACGTGCCGCGCCTCGATCTTCATGCCGTCGCGTGTCGTCTCGAGGACCTTGATGTGCACCTGAAAGAAAACAACTCGGTTAGAGACGCGTTTTTTTGGCTGTAGAATCACTCAACGCACCGCATGTTTGTGCACGGCATCGGTAAAGTTCTGGATGCTTTCGGTAAGGTCCACGTTCAGGTTCTCTGACCACTCTGACCCCATGAACCAGAGCGAGCAGAGTGTTGTCTGCGCCCTCGCCGCCGTCGTCCTTTTGGTTTTACTCCTGCTGCTCGAAGCACTTCGGGTTGACGTGGGCCAGGTTGATGTGCAGGATTCGCTCCAGGTTCTGGATTAGGTAGCGGATCTTGGACTCGACCAGTCCGCACCACTCGAGGTGGTCGTCGTCACGAGCAGTACTATAAAGTAGCGATACTTAAAGAAGAAGCTCGGCGCCTCAAACAGCTTGTCCCAGCCGGCCTTGCCGAGCATGATTTCGTCCGTGATCTGCATGCCGCGGTTGAACTCGTTCAGCATGACCTTCCGCGTCGAGCTAGACACGTGGAAGGTCGAGTTTTGCTGCGGATATGCCGGCGTGATGATCGGCATCAGGTGGAACCGGCCCTGCACGTTCACCCGCGGATCCCACACTTGAAAGCCCAGATTCACGGTGTCCGGCCGCTTCAGGAACACCGGCTGGGGCCACTTCCAGCGCGAAAACAGCAGAAAGAACTTGTGCACCTGCGTGGCCGCGACGACATTCGGGAGCTGACACGTCCTGGCCACCAGCATAGCCCACGACACACCTCCAATATAACCCAAACAGTTGCTCTGAAAACAGAAAAAAAAACAGTGAAAAGAAGAAAACCCCAATATTAACAAAAACCCTAAAAGATACAAACCAAAGCTCAACTTACTCTTCGCCCACAGCTTGATCGAACGCAACGCCAGCCGAAAGTTGTCAATGTTGGGCACCAGCCGCAGGATCTCGTCGGTGGCGCGGCACCCGTTCAGACTGCGCACCAACTTGGGGTCCAGATTCTTCAGCAGCATATCTTCGCGCAGGTCAAAGTTGTCCGGAATCTCCTTCAGCGCCAACCGCGCAAACAGCAAATCAATCTTGATGCCGTCAAAGTTCATCTTGACGACCGAAACAAGCGCCTCATCGACGGCGCGGCACTCTGTCACCTCGGGCTGTTTCTTCAGCAGCTCGAAGAACGACCCAAAGCAGTCCTGCCGTTCGATGTTGCGCGGCGCCACGCACAACGCGTCAATATTCGTCCCCTTGTGGTTAACGCTCAGCCGGTACGACCCAAAAGTGTAGATCTTCCCGCCGAGCTTCTCGGCCAGCACTTCCGGCATGTTCTTCGAGATGGACACATTGCGCACCCACTGCTTGACCAGCGTGTTCAGCTTGGACAGAATCTCCATCCGGTGGTTCAGCTTGGACTCGTCCTCAAACACGTTGTACGGCTCGAGCGCCTTCTGCAGCTCCACCGTCTTGGTGTGGTCTTCCGTCTTCGGTTCCGCCAAACTGATGGCCGACGACATTCCCATCAGTTTTGTTTCTGTCAGCCGATGCTGCTGCTGCGGCACAGGGAAAATAAAAAATCAAAACAAACATTCCTCCTCCAACGATCGTTGCACCAAATGCAACACCAAGTTGACAGTGTCATTTTGGATTTGAACTTGATTTTGAGTACCTCCAGCTGACCGTGTATTAATTATTCAGTTCAACCATAGAATAGAGAAAGATAGAATTGCCACTCATTTACCGACCGGGGGACAAAACTGTGCTGCCTAACTGATGCCAGCGGCGAAACGGGGAACTACAACACCCTGCGCATAATACTGTCAAGAATGTGGAGAACTGGTTGGCACATATATATTATTCATTAAAAATGTAAAATGATTTAAAAAAACATGGAAAACAAATCAAAACAATTATGAAAATTCAAGATAAGTGCATCCCTTAACTAGGATATTATAAGATTTAATGATTTTTATTTCACATCAGCATCTTTTTTTTTCTAAATTTCAAGATTATGCCAAATAAGTTGACACCCGTTTTCACTTCTCCAAGACATCTGTTTTGTCATGTTGACATTTCGCTGTCGCTGTCAAACCAAGTGAAGAATCGGAAGAGGACTATTTTGCCGTTCGGAGTGAAGAAAAGTGGTCGTGGTGTTCCAGCAAAGACTCCGCACTCCAACTTAAACCGCAATTTGCGCCCAATCTTAACGTTCTACCGCCTTCACTAGTCTCGTCTTTTCATCCGGCACCATTTCACATTTTTGATTGCCAACTGAACGTCAACAAGCCTTTTTCCATCTGTCACTGTCAAACAAAACGCACCCTCCAGAATGCACAGGGCAGTTCCATCAAAGTGCACAGTGCGCATTTCGACTGAAGTTCCCCGTTTCGAGCAGTGGTGGCGCTGTCGGCAGTGTCGCTTGACGTTTACAAGGAGGAATCGGCAAGTGGCAATTCTACCTATCTCTATTCTATGGTTCAACTGCGATTACATTTTTTTTTTGGTAAACGTAAATATATCACTGAAGATAAAAATTACGACCAAAATGTGTCGATGGTACACATTGGATGGTTAAACCGCGTTGTTTTGAAATCGATGTGTCGATTCTACACATTGCGCTGGTTTCTGCTCAAAAAGCCATCCAATGTGTAAATTTTTCTTTTGCCAGTTTTATCAAAGTTGCCGTTGGGTGTCGCCACCAGTCTTGGACTTTGACGTTAGTGGAAGCGTGGAAAACATGCGGTTTTCTGAGTCTGCCAAAAGATTGGTATTTTTTCTTGATTTTTTCAATGTTTTCTTGAATGATTAATCCAAAAAATATTTTGTTATAGGTTGCGGACTTGCAACGCCAAGCCACAACTGCAAGCGGTTCGAGGCACGGCCAGGATCATCGTGGCGGTACGAAGTTTCAACTTCAACGAGATCCGCCCGGAATTTTCTGCCGGAACCGCAGTCATCGCGCCGGAAAGAACGAGTTTCCTACGCGACCAACATGAAGAATTTGGATTCGTTTGCCGAGGACGCCCGTTTGAAGTGGTGGCCAACACCCACTGGTACTGTCGGTGAAGACGGAGAGCCACACCGAACAATCCGTATCAGGCATTCCGGCGGCGAACCGAAAAGATGCAAACCAAGAAGAACCGTACGAGAAGATGCTCAAGCTAAGGTAAGTTCGTGGGAGCTGATTCAGGTATCTCAATTCAATCTCTTCCAACTCTTCCAGGCGGGATCTGAGCCGACCGGTGACGCTGCTGGAGATGATCAAGCGACGCGAGAATCTCAAGCGCGAACAGCTGCACCTCAGCATCGAGGTGTATGAGAAGCGGTACCAGGCGCAGGACTTTGCCGGCCAGATGTTGGCCAAGTTGGCCTGGAACGCAACAAAGGCGTCACGGTTGGTTCCCCAATCCGGTCGACGATCGTCGCAGATTGTAACGCTTCTTTCCCTTTTAGTCCCGCGTTCGCGCCAGTCTACTCAAACAAGTACTCGTCGCACCACAAGGCGATGGCCGGTGGCCACTGGGTCCGGTGCGGTTGTATACGGCGGTAACGGTTCTTTGTCGCAGTACCGAGGTGGCGGCAGTTCGCGGAACAAACGGGACGGAGACAGTCACAGCAGTAGTCGGAAGGAAAAGGGGAGGCACAAAATCTAGAAGTAACACGATGGGACGTCGGCACTGGCTGTTACGTGGGCCGGAACGGATCGGTGCTGGCCGGCGCCAGCGATCGCTATCACTACCAGTATCATCCGGCGGGAGGCAGTGCCGGTGGTCAGCCGTTGATCGGAGGACGTGGCACGATTGATCCAAGTGCGATCGCCGCCGGTGCTGGACTCCACGGCAGTGGTGAGATGTTGGATGTGTTCCGGGAGATCTTAACCTTCGACTCTGTTAGGCACTGCCGGCGATCCAGCGCTGTCCTCGGATGAGGAGGAACTGGCCAACCTGCAGGATGCAACCATCCCGGAAGATGAGTACGCGTACGCCTAAACTGCGGAGCAAGTTTAGTCAATATCATACGGTAAGTTATTCAATCATGCTTCGAGATTAAGGTTTAATATTTCAAATCGTCTCATTTTTAGCCCATCACGAAAGGTTTTGGAAATTGGCCCTTGGTATCAAAGGAAGAGAACGGTGGCCAACTGTCCGGACGTTACGCGCAACATTGCATTTAAATTACATACTGTGAGTATTACTTAATTGCACACAACCAAACCAGGTGTTGACTTTCTCCATCCAACAGTGCCGACCACGACAATCGAGGCCGGTGTACTACGACCTGTTGCGGATTACCTGCCAGCTCAGTAGACACCTTTCGCTTGAGCTGACCGAACAGCGTGACTTTAACGGGTTGGACGGCCACCGAAAACTGCTTGTTTATGAGCACTAGCACGGGTCGTATCACACCTTGAAGGATTATTCTAGTGGTAGTGGAACGGCCGGACACACGTGAGTTTAAGAATAATCACAATCATATTCAACTCTTCTAATCTTATTCTTTTTCCAGAATCCCAAACGAATCTTCGAGAACGCTTTTCCGGTCCCCTGACTGGACGCACTCAACGCTACGAGACAAAATGTTCAACCAGTACACGGTTCCGTTCTCCCAGGCGACATATTTGCGCCGTCGCTCTTCGTCCAGCTCGGATAGATCCAGCAGCAGCGGTTTCGATTCGTCCGACTCGGACTCAAGCTCCAGCAGTTTGTCGCGGACTTGTCCTCCCGGCGGCCGCCGACGAAGAAGCGCATCACGGTTCGAGTTCTAGCTCGGATTGTGCAAGTTGCGGGACAAAGACTGATCAAGAAGCCTAAAAGATAGCGTCTTTGGATGGAACGAAGCGGATCGTGACGAAGAAGGTCCGGGTGAAGAAGGTGATCAGTCCGGGGGACGAGCCACCTGAGGAAGGTGCGGGATGTGATCAGTTTTTGTCCCGCAACTTGCACAATCCGAGTTAGAACTCAAACCGTGCTGCGCTTCTTCGTCGGCGGCCGCCGCGAAGACGAGTCCGCGACAAACTGCTGGAGCTTGAGTCCGAGTCGGACGCATCGAAACCGCTGCTTCTGGATCTATCCGAGCTGGACGAAGAGGGAAAAGTAGGCACCGAGAAGAAGATGGTCACGGTGAAGGACAAGCTGGCGGTTGTGGTTGATGCTAGGGAGCGGGTTCACTAGAAGGAACGGGAGAAGATGATTAAGGAGAAGATTCCGTCGCGGAAGAGTCGCTCGTCAAGGTCGCAACGATCGCGGATGTCATCGCGGGAATCTTCCTGAGGGCGTGAATTGCTGAAGAAGAAATCGCCGGAACCGGTTGTGCGCTATCGAGATGCTCAGGCCACCGTTGTTAGAAGGACGGAGCGTTCTTCGGATCCGCAGCGATCGTCTCTAAAAGATTGTGATCGATGACTTCGCGAGAGAGAATTGTCCCGAGCCAAAGAACACGAACGGAGGGAGGCGTTGGTCGGTTGTCAGGAGAGACCGCGCGAACGAGACAGGTTGACGAGTGCTGGAGCGCGTTCGTGCAGTACCACTACCGACACTATCTGTGACGGTTACGAAGCGGCATCAAACCACGGTGACAAATCGAAATTTGCGCATTTGAAGTGCTGCGTATGAATTATAAATGTTAATTAACTAGTTGTTTGAATAAAATGTTTTAAAATGTATTTTAATTTAAATAAACTAAAGGAAAAGAAAAGCTTAATAATTGATCCACTCTCCAACAGGTGGCAGCACAATATTCCCGCTATTCATGAGCTTCCCATTTTTGCCACCAGGTGGCCACCACCAAAACAAAAGTTACACATTGGATGCGTTTCTGCCCAGAATCCAGCCAATGTGTTCCGGGCTGTTTACACGGCGCGATGGTTCAAGCGTGGTCTTGTGCGAAAATGGTTGGATTCTACACTTTTTGGTGTAATTCTGATCTTCAGTGACGGTCTTTCGTCCTATTTTAACGCGTGTAATGAAAGGCCGTAAGAGCAATGTCGTACCGTCCCTTTCAAATGTTGCTCCAGAGTTGTTGCAGGGAGGTCAGTTGTACACCGATAGCGGATTCTTAATGATTTATTTGGGCTATTGCTTTGATTGTATCATTTTTGCATCATGGCAGATCCAAACATTGGGCCGCTGTCGGGAATCGCCTGCGGTTTGAAGCACGGCAAATGGGTTGCTTCCATTTGTGGGGAAACTGGCCGAATGGGTGCTCCACCTGGATCAAGAAAAGATTTGCAGGGACAAAAAATTTGCTTGGTTTTACTTCCACCGCGCATTGCTAAATGGTGGTATCAACGTGGTGCTTGCCTCTCTCCTGGCCGAGGCCGAGGTAATCTTATTTTTCAGTCCATCAAAAATGTTTACGGTCCCCATCCGAAATAATTCAGGTTTTTGATTGTGTGATTGGGTGCCGCTTGTGAAAAATCTCTTCGGATAGCTCGGATAGGGCTCGTGCAAACAACGTGGCTACGTGACTACCAAAATTCAAATTCGAGATTCTTCAAATGATTGGAAAGGTTTTCCAAGAAAGTGCACCCCGTATTGTTAACAACACTTTTTTTTTTTTTTTTTTGCATGATGGGCGCCAAAATGGGGATTACGCTCAGAGGCACAATTTTTATTCAAAATAATAATAAAACCTGGTTGAATTTGGTGAAACATATTTGAAAATCATTACAATATTTCGAACAGATATATAATATCGCGTATTGAAGTTTACCATTTGAACTTTAAAATAACCTTTTGATTTAGGATAACTATTTCAGTAAACATCCTCAAAAAGTTTTTCAAAGTCATTCAGAAAAAAAACACCATTACAAACTTTTTAAAAACCCTAATTATAACGGTAACTATTTGACAAATAATCATCCAAGTCCGCCAGTTGAACCATTTGAATTTTAAAATTACCTTTTGATTTAGGGTAACCATTTGAGAAAACATCTGCAAATAGTTTTTTAAAGTCATCAAGAAAATTGTTTACCATTACAAACATTAAAATAACTCTATTACTTATGGTGACCATTTGACAAATAGTTATCAAGGTCCGCCAAATAACATTATTACAAATGGTGACCATAACTCATAAGGTTGTTTTAAGGTCCTCACTAGAATTCATATAGTTTTCGTTTATCCGGGATGTTAAACAAATTAATCAATTTTTGAAAAATAGTTACAGTAACTATTTTTGCAATATCGGTGAACACGTGGCAGAGCATACACTCATGTTTTGGCTCCGAAATATTCTTTAAAGTAATAAAATTATAACTATTGATGTTCCTGTAACAATTTCAACTATTCTAAATAACGTAGAATGATGATTTTGTATTAATAATGCAATCGAAGCCTCTCCACGTGTTCACCATCTGCCATGGGGCGTCGTGGTTTTCACCTAGCCGTCATAGCATACTAATCATACTTTTTTTGAACGAAAAGCACAAAAATCACATAGTAATTTCTATGTAAACTTTAAACCGCTGGGGACAGGCCAATTCTCAGCCGAATGGGCTGATATTTGGCATGAGAGTCCCTATAAGTATCCTCTACAAGGGGAACTTCGGTTTGCCGTAATCTGAGAACTTTTTTTTTCGTTGAAACACCCTAATATCTATGTTCATTTGAACTATAAAGCCAAATTTTGAAGAATTATCGTCATGCGACATACATTCATAAAATTATTCAAGGAATTGATATATGAGCGATTCAACCTGATTCAGTTATACCGGTAAAATTACCGGTTGATATTGACGTAGACTTACGTCTTTGTCGAAGGTACTGGGGTGTCATTCCAAAAAACCTGGGCCAAAGGCCCTGGATTACTGCGTCATCCGTCAAACGCTTATATCTTCCTTCCCTCTAATCGAATCGACACGATTTATGTGCCATTCGATTCGAAAATTATTCAGCAATTTGCTATAAAACTTTCATTGTTGGCAAAATAGTTTAACTATTGAAACAATTGAATGTTTTAAAATGTTTTCAAAATGCAGAGATTTTGCAAGCAAAATGAGCGCTTCCCACTCACGGACGGGAATGTCAAGTACCTATTTTGAGGGGAAAGTCATCCGAGCAACGCGACCGAGTGTCGGTCGCGAAAAAGGAGGGGAAGTAGCGGGCCGAAATCATACATAAGAACGTGCGCCAGAGCCCATTCCATCATTCACGTCTCAGACGTCGGACCGGCAGCAGCAGCAGCAGCAGGAGGAAAGCTCAGCCCAGAGCAGCAGCAGCAGGAGAGAGACCAGAGCAGCAGCAGCAAGAGAGAGGGACCAGAACTGGAAAAGAAGTGCGCATCGCCTTCTCGTCGTCACCGTCAGCCAGTTGCCTCTCGATGGCCGGACCGTTAGGATCTTTCGTGGTTGCTGTGGTTCGGAGGTGCTTTAATCCCCATCCCTCGTCCCACCCGGGACGAGGCATCAACAAGATGAGGCGCGCGCCTGCTGCTTTCCGCCGAAAAGCCTCTCGTGGGTCAAGCCTTGGTTGTTAAACAATCGGGACACACAACTAGCTCGTCGCATTCGCGGCGAGCGCTTCTGAAAGATTTACGTCTCATCAAATTCTAGTGTTGAAAGAGTTGCCCTCGTCCCACCCGGGACGAAGCAGCGAGCTAATTTGAATTTAAATTTCAGGAACAAATTTTGGTCTTCGGGGGCGACGGATTGCACAGCTTTCTGAGGCTGCTCTCGCCCCCAACCCCTATGCCCCCTCCCACCATTCGGCTCGCTAAAATTCCTTCGTCTCTTTCTTTCCTCTCTTTGCCGTTCGTTCGTCTTCTTCGACGGCCATGCCTCACGATCTTGAGCAGTTAAGTGAGGAACATGATCCAATTTTACTCGAGGCTGATTCGTTTGGGGATATTTGTGCCACAAAAGTTTCAGAAAATGGGATTCAAACATTGTTTGTTGTTGTGTATATTTCGCCAAGTCATACATACAAACAGAAAATTTCTTTCTTGATCCGGAATTTGTTCTGGTATGCAAAGCAGGACATCCGCATTGTTGTGTCCGGGGATTTTAACATTGATATCCTCAAACCGGAAAATTTGTTGATTTTATGAAAGAGTACCTCAAGCTTGATCTGCTTTCCAATCCTTTACAGACAACGACATTTGGGCGCACATGCCTTGACCTTGTTTTTGGTAGAAATGTTCTAACACAGTCACAAAGGTATGTTTCGTATTTTGACTTTGGTTGATACACCAGCCTAATCTAAATTTCGCACCACAATCATTTGCAAATACTACACGCTTTCCTAAACAACTTTGTCGGTTTCGCATCCATCAACAACGCCAGCACCTGCAGCATCCACCGCGGCCTATCACCCATCTGGACAGAACATCTCCCGGCTGCAGCCTGACGCCAAGATCGAGCCTGATGCCAAGACCGAGCCTTGCGACCAACGCCACCATCCAACTCTAATCGGTCCTTTTTAGGGCCACCAATTTTCTCACGAAAGAGTTCTTCTTGTTCATCATTCCCACCAAACACTACATACAATTTGAAAGAAAACCACCCCGAAATAACGCCCTTAGCTGAATTCCATCTCCCATTCATGATCATATTCCGTAAATCTATTTAAAGAATATAGCTAATTCTTCAAATTAATATATGGAAAACCCACATGTCCACATATCTAAATTTTACGTAAGTCTACGCCATTCCGGTTATGTCTGTGACATAACTACTTTGACTTTTTTATGTAATTTTCACCAAGCTTGTTGAAAATCCATGTAACGCTAAAACGGGGCTTAGTAGTCTACGGGTACTTTTCTGACATAGTTGCCTGACTGTTAATTATTCTAGAAACTCTAACTGTAACCTCCAAATCCGCCAGCGAAGTGCTCTCGCTGGAAACGGACGCGAATGGTTCGGTGCATTTCTCCAGGAAGCGGTCGAAGCTGGTGAACTCGGGTTGCTGGTTTAAATGCGAGACAGAAAATTTGATCAACTCCATCAGTCCCATCGTGGCTTTCAGCTGATCCGACTCGGTGAGTTCCCGACCGCTGCTCCAATGTTTCTGCACCATCATATTGTTGATGTAGTTCAGTTGTGATTTGACAGCGACTAATGTAAAGTGAGGGGGCAGTTGAGCTTCATCAATTAGTACCTCGTAAAGAGTTTTGAACTTTTCTGGGTCTTTTACTCGAAAACATCTGTTTTCCACAGCAGTTAGTGCTTGTCTTTCGGTGAAAATGTGGTTGTACTTTATGGATGGCAGCCTGACAAACCAATCCAGTGGGAGATTGAGAAGTTCGGAAAGTAAGCTTTCAAACGCCAAGCAAAAAGTTTTCAGCTCTGCCAGCTCGACCTTTTTATCCAGCGCTTCAGCAATGCACTGCAACAGTAGCGATTTTATTTCCTCAACGTCTCGTTGAAAGTAATTTCCGGGCAGTTTGGCCAGCAAGCTATCGATGGACTCGTTGCGTTGTTTCCAGTAGTGAGCGAACACCTCGATTACGTCCCGGTAGTCGGCGACGGTCATCTTTCCGCCACGTAATGTTCGGTTCATGAAATCGATCTGCTTCATCAGAATGGTACTGTCCTGTTCGTTTTGTGAGTTCACGAATGTTCCTGCTTGGGCCAACAGCCGGATTGTATTGTGGGTAATCACCCGAAAAGATTCCAGCGAATCCACCGTCAGCTGCTGACCCAACAAGAAGAGCTTCAGCAATGTACAGTTTCAGAATGTATTGGTTGTTGGAAAAGAACTCCGTAATCGTGTCATCCAACAGGCAAATCCACACGCGTAACTCGTCTGGAAACTTTGGAACGATGCAGGTGCGTCCGAAAACTTTGTTGGCTTGCTCGATAACATGCGAAAACTCCAGGTTTGATTCAATATCTCCAAATGACTTGAATGCGTAGGGAAATCGTAGCATGGACGTGCTTCTTCCTACGTCAAAATGATTCATCAATTTGAGAAGCATTTTAATTTGATGCTCGAAACTTTTCTCCAGCATCGAAGGGGCAGAGCTCCACGGAATCACAGTAATCTGGTGCCACCCGTTATCGGTGTATTGTGCAATATCAGTACAAGAGGTTTTCGACACGATTTCTTTGGCTATATCTGATAAGCTTTTGCAAAGGTAGTGGAGAATATGGTTTGTAGATGGCAACGCCACTATCAACTGATTTGGTTGCAAACTTTTTATCATTTTGAAATACCGCTGAGTCATTGAGTTCATAATTTGAGTGTTCCTAAGAATACCACTGAGATTTGAGAATAATTCCAAGTCCTGGAATTTTACAAAAAGCACGTGACAGTCATCTATCTTCTCTAAGTAGCTTCTCATGTAATCTGGAGCTGTTCCCAGAGCTTTATCTTTATAAATGCGAATCCCGAACTGTACACTTTGTTTCAGAATGTCAATGAAGCTTCCTGGCTCTGAATTTCCAAAAACTATCTTGTCCATGTTGATCATTCTGCTTCGAGCTGCATGCCTGGACTCCATCTCAATAAAGTCAGCGATGATTTGCTTCGTTTGTTCAGACATAAACAAATTCGTCTTGACTTCAGCACCCACTTTCTGGCAGTCCAACTTTCCACACTTTAGAATACCATCAAGTTGATACAGGTCCTCTGCACTCTGCAGATTATCCATCGCATTCGCAAACACCATCTTCAACTGCTCGTCAAACACTTTTCTGCCACTTTCCTCCTCCATCAAATACTCGTCTAGCAGGACCCTTACCACTTTCATATTCTTCATAAGCACCTGCTTAGCAGCTTGGAATGAGTTTGTACGGTCCAGTTCATCCAACTTCTCAATGCTGACCTGGGCGACAAACTTGATGCCTGAAGTCAGCAGACAACCCTCACTGTGCAGCTTCCACTGAATTCCACCGTGCACAAATTTTCCAGAATATGGCAAATTTTCACCGGATTTTCCCACCTGATGACGCTTGATGTACTGAGAACTTTTGCTGTTGGAAAGTTGCTTCGCCTGTTTGAGGTTGGTTATCTTTTTGGCCACTTTGGTTTTTTTTGTCACTTTTGCAGCACTTGGTTTACGCGGTTGCTTGACTTTAGCAACTTTTTCGACAATTTTCCTTTTTTTGGGCGCTCCTGGTTTTACCTTGCTGGTACTGGGTTGTTTACTCATCTTTGCGAACAACTCAATAGTATATAGATCTGCAGCCTCTTGTTTTTGAGGGTCGAGTTTAAATAAACTTTTAGAATTGTTCATTTTTTTCCTGGATTGCTAACCAACCAGAATCACATCACTTCTGAATGTAGTCTGTGGACTGACTTAAAGGGCAAAAGTGCTAGTGCCAATACGAACTACTCAAGATACGATTACAGTGAAAGTCGCAACTGCCCTGTACACATTAAAAAATGTGTATATTTGAAAGGTGCAAAATTTGAAGGTTTAATATTACCTCTTTTACAATGTAATATTAGCTCAATTTAGAGTGAAAAAGTGACCAAATACTGGAAAGAGGTGGAAACCTAATCCCAGATGTAAAATTACTATGATTTTTTTACTGTGTAGATCACTAATATGGTCACTATGCTGAGCTTATCAGGAAAGTTCTTATCAGTCAGTCAAGTGCGCAGTTGGATCTGATATCATCAATTTTTTAAAGCTTATATAGCACATTTTGCGTATGTCACCGGTTGGCCTGTCAATAGACTCAGGGAAATCATGCCCATTTTAATCACACGACAATCTCAATTCATCAGCATTTTGGCAACATTCCGATAAAAAATAAGCACACGATTCTGTTTCAGAGGCCAAAGCCTCGAAAAATGTTCCAAAATGGTCAATACACTCAAACCCCGATGGTTTGACACCAACTGTTGTCAAACGAATGGGGTAACTTTTTAGTTTGACACCTTTTTTACACGAAGTTCACACTCACTACCAAACGTTTGTTTTGATAGTGTGGGTGAGTGCCGTGTAAAAAGTGACAGTTCGTCACTTTTTAGTTTGACTTTGACCAACCAACGGGGTACAAACTAAAAAAGTGTCAAACGAAAAAGTGACCAACCACCGGGGGTTGAGTGTATCAGCACTTTAAGGGAGCAGAGCAACCAAGGAAGTTGTTGTATTTTTATTCCAAAATTGTCGAACTTACGGACCCAATCTTGCAACAATCTGATTGTAAAAATAGTCAAATTTTGTTGACAGTACTTAATACAACGAGAAAAAAAATTCGATAGTAAAGCTTGCTCATTAATGTTTTGTTTATTTCTAGCAAAACAATGTAATTGGGTAAATGTCAAAGTGTCAACAAAGAGTCTACACGGATAGAAATCTAGAGTAAATTTTCAAAACAACCTATGTGTCATGGGTTTCCTATGCAGATAGGACCTTTTGAAAATTTTATGAAAATAGTAGAGAGCCTGGATCTTATTAGAGAACGGACATCTCAAACCAATCGAAGCACGAGAACTGTCAAACGGAGGTACCAATCGAGCATAAGACAAAGGATTTTGCTCGATTGGTACCTCCGTTTGACAGTTCTCGTGCTTCGATTGGTACTTTTGGTTTGAGATGTCCGTTCTCTAATAAGATCCAGGCTCTCTAGAAAATAGGGTTGAAATAGGTTGAAATTTAGACGTGATCGTGCTATCTTTTCGCACCATGAATTCAAGCAAATCAATATAAATGAGCCAATGTCGAACTTTAATCAAGGAGTCTATCCTGCTCACGTCAGTTTGACGCTATCGTGCTAACTTGACGTTTGTCGCTTTTTGACGTTCCGAGTAAATCGCGTTTTAATATTTGTCGAATAAACAAAAAGGAGAGCACGCAATGTAAACAATAACAAACACGTTTTGTTTGGCTATCCATTCTGTGGATTGTCTCGAAGTTTGGTTGAATTTGGTTGCCGGAGTCCCGGGTTATAATTACAAATGTTAACGGTATTTGGGCATGTACGTGTGTCAAACTCGTCCTGATCTGAGATCCCTTTGCCATTTATCGCACTTACGTCAATTTTCAGGTTGTGGCAAGATAACACGACAAGATTGAAACTTGTTTCATATGAAAAGTGACAAAAATGCACGGAGTTTTTTAATTTTTATTAAATATCTCAGGATTCAAATTTGTGGATCTTTGCAGGTAAAAAGGTTAACTCCTGTCAGCTTATCCGGTAACTCTCGTCGTCGTACAAAACGTCACTGCGCTTAGTAATATAAGCTTTATTTTGCGTGTGATATTAATTCAGACTCAACTGCGCACTTGACTGACTGATAAGAAAAAAAATCCCCATTTTAAACTTTCATTGACCACTTCAGCAAAATGCAGTGAAACCTCAAGTGTAGACCGCGCCAGCAAGTCTACAGTGTGACGCTGGTCTGAAATGGGTAGAACCAGCTAGAATTAACCCCTTCCCGCCCAGAACCAAATCGAGATTTTTTACGTTTTCACCATTACTCGTAACTGGATCCACCAAATTGGATGAAATTTAATGGTTATAAGTTAACATTCTTTATAAACAAACGCAGGTTGAACCAGGTTGAAAAAAATGCATGGTTGCAGAGAAATTTAATTTTGAAGACAAAAATTAGTGGTGCTCTTTTGAGTGCTCTGGAGTAACCATGGGCGTTAGAGAGTTAAAAAATGTCAAACAATCGAGATTTCACTGTACTTGCAACTCGCCTGAAATCCGCGAGTTGCATTTTTAGATATCAGTGGTTTGCCAAGATGAATCATTTGCCAGTCCCCAGCAACGTAAAATCAAAAGCGACACCGAAAAGGAATATTGTCGAATAAGTTGCTAAAGTCAAGAAACAGCGTAAGCCAAGTGATGCTAGAATGGCCCAATCTCACCCCCATACCCAATGTTACCCCTGATGATGGTACTCAAAGGTTAAGGTGAGTCCATCATTTATTAGGCTTCCCCGAGCAGACGGAAATAACTTTGGAATAACATTTTTTGATATTTGAAAATACTAGGCTAATAACATTTTATGTTATTTATAACAAGATTAATAACAAATCTTGTTATAAATAACATAAAATGTTATTAGCCTAGTATTTTCAAATATCAAAAAATGTTATTCCAAAGTTATTTCCGTCTGCTCGGGGAAGCCTAATAAATGATGGACTCACCTTAACCTTTGAGTACCATCATCAGGGGTAACATTGGGTCGTTATTTTTATTTGTTATTGGGTTGTTATTGTAATAACAGACTACTAACATTTTTAGTTATTCTTCGAACAAATCTTTGTTATTATTTTTTGTTATTTTAACAACTAATCCGATCATTCCAATAACAATTTGAGGTATTCTTCCATAACAAAAAATGTTATTCCCAAGTTTTTTGGTTTTCAATCAATATCAGACCCATAACAAAATTTGTTATGATAACATAAACTGTTATTGAACTGTTATACAAGAATAATCCATAACACTTTCTGTTATTTTAACAGTATTTGTTATTGAAATGGCATGAATTTAGTTATTACCGTCTGTTCGGGTCATCCATAAAGTACGTCACGCTAAAATCAGCCAAAATTTACCCCCCTCCCCCCCTTTGTCACGCTTTCCCTATACTTATAACACGCAATGTCACACTTTCTCAGACCCTATTTCCCCCCCCCCCCCCTAGAGCGTGACATACTTTATGGATGACGCCTTAATGATGATCTATACAATTTAATTGTATCCTTATTTTAATATATTTATAGGTTATTAAAATATTTGAAGGATTAAAATAAAAATATTCGTAAACTAAAACTGATTTTTTAAACACATTGTTTACTTCAAAACCATAACAAACTCCAAATTGCCACCAAACCTGCTCTAAACTAGCCGTACTCACCAAAGTCTAGCACGTCCGAGGCTACTTTAATCCAAACTACCCATTAAGTTCCCAACTTTTGCAGCCTAATCATAATTATTATCGACTCTTTTTTTCTTCTCCCAGTTCGAACCCCACTTCCATACCCCCTCGAAGACCCCTCGACGGGACGCGACCATTTCACGTGGCCTCCAAGGTCTAGTCAGCAGCCGCCGCCAGTTTTCGATTAATTTGGCCAAACAAAACGTTTGCTTACGCCTCATTACCTTCCGTTTTTCGGCTTGGACCACTTGAGGCCAAGGGGCGCATCTGATCGAAACGAGATCGATTTTTCGAGGGGTTCGCGCGCGCGTGGTCTATTTTAAAACTAACTGCGCAAGTACTTTCGGTCGTGTGGTACATTAAATTGTTTGTGATAAAATTGTTCGCGTGTGTGTGTGCCTCGCCGCACTAATTCGTAATTGTTCCAATTGAGCAGAACCAGACTTGGACCTGGTCAGGAATGCCGAAATTGTTTTCAAGACCAGCCAGCCAGCCTGGGCTCTGGAGCAGATTGAAATAATTTGGCCTAACTTACCTTTTGGGGGTTTGGCCCCAGAGGCGATGATTTTTCGTGCACCGCGTGTGCCAAAAACTGTTCAGTCGATTGGCCAGAAATTGTATCAGCCGTGCTCCAGACTGACATGGATTGGTAGGGTTAGTTGGTAGTTTGTGGTTTCGGCTTTATTAAAGTTCAAAATTAATAAAATTAAGTAAAATTAATTAAAATCTGTTTCTTCAAGACATCAAGATTAAAAGTTTTAATAGCAAGAAGAAAGTTGGATAGAATAGATAGATTTAAAATCTAAGGCAGGTAACTTAAAAATAATTAATTTTATTTAAATTATCAAACGCAGAGTGATTAGCAAAGGAAAATTAGAAAACAAATTTTATTACGGGATCAAATTCACCTGCGAAACCTGCCGGCAAATCCTGAAGCGTTTTTTTAACGTTTTCTAAATTTTTCGTAGGGAAAGGTGGGGCAAGACGATCATATGGGGCAAGAGGAACAATCGCTCGTACGATCGTTATTCTTACAATTTCCAATATTTCCAATATGAGGAATTGTTACTAGCAATGCAATTAGTTAATTCTACTACCACATAACCGCCAAAACGACGTAAACGCCGCGGGAAACTAGGACACTAGATTGAATGGTGTTTTTTTTCAAATCCTTTGTTTTCTTATAACATTTGGAAAGTCCAAAATAAGACTTAGGGTTCGTTTTTAAGTTCATTTTATCAAAATGCCATTTTTCCTAGATCAGTAGTGTCCCTACCAATGACTTGCACGTATTACAAATTATGATTTATGTTTTGGTTATTTTTGTTGAGAGCTTTCAAAAAAAATTTGCAAGTGTACCATTAGGGTGTAATACGGTTGTAAAGTTGTCCAAATTTAGCGAGCACAGCTATTTTTCAGTTCCTTTTGGGGTCCTAAACAACTCCCCAAAGTTTGGGAACGATTGGTTTAGTCCTCGTTTTGCGCAAAGCGATTCAATTTTACATATAAATTTGTATGGGAAAAAACATTTTTTTGGATTTTGTTATTTATAAAATCCACGTTTCACGCTGTACTAAAACCGGATTCATATTCGAATGCCCTGGAAAATGCTCTACAACTTTCCCGAAGAGAGTATGGTGCTAACTTGCTCCTAAAAAAGATACAGCGTGTTCAAAACTCGTCTAAAACGTGTTTTTTGCTCGAAAATCACGTTTTAGACGAGTTTTAAGGACGCTGTATCTTCTTTCAAGGACAAGCTAGCACCATACTCTCTTCAGGAAAGTAGTAGAGCACCTTCCAGAGCATCCGAATATGAATGCGGTTTTAGTACAGCGTGAAACGTGGATTTTATAAATACCAAAATTCAAAAAAACGGGTTTTCCCATACAAATTTATATGGAGAATTGAATCGCTTTGCGCAAAGTGAGAACAAAACCAATCGTTCCCAAACTTTGGGGAGCTATTTAGGACCCCAAAAGAAACTGAAAAATTGCTGTGCTGGAAAATCGATTTTGATATTACACCTTAGAGTACCATATTGATTTTTAGTATTGAAAAAAATACGAATTTCTGCAACAAGACATTTTATTGGTAAATAAATACTTAAAAGTACTTAAAAAATGATAGACAAATGTTAAAAAATATCCTTGCAGAATATAGTGGTATTATGAAAATTTTATATTTATCTAAGTAATTTATTAAAGTCTTAGTTAAAACCTGGAATAAGATGATAAGCTTCCTCTGAAAAGATTTTGAAAGGAAAAAAGTAGTTAAGGGGTTGCATACATGTCGAAAATCTCAAGATTTCATATCACAGAAAAATCACTATATTCACTAAAAAGATGATTTCCAATCGCTCCTGAATGTTTCATGAAGATATTTCATAACTGAACTGAGTAAGAGACGATTTCAGTTCACAATTTTGCCATGCGCAAAGCGAACTGTCAAACTTTGTGAAAGTTTTTCTCTAAAGTTGATTAACGGTTTTTTATTCGTAATTGAAATACTCAACTTTTGGTACCCTAACATGTATAGGTCATTGCTGAAATTTTCAAGTAATCACAGAAAAAAGTCGATTTTTTGCCGTTTTCGTCATGTTCCTGTTTTTGCGCATGGCGCGTCGAAAAACTCAGTTTTTATTTTTTTAAATCGTATCTCAGGAAATTGAAAACATAACTTCACCGTTTTGCCTTCCTCACTGAGGTAAGGCTATAATCCTGCTCGAAAAATGAACTCTTGAAAAACAGCTCGTAGACCTATATTCATGTATACCTATCGACTCAGAATCGAAAACTGAACAAATGTCTGTGTGTGTGTGTGTATGTGTGTGCGTATTCCCCTTGGTGCTCAAAATTCTTGCCAAGTTTTCTCGGCACTGGCTGATCCGATTTGAGTCAAACAAGTTGCATTCGGTCCGGTTTGGTGCCCCATACTGCACTATTGAATTGTTTGAAGATCCGATAAGTAGTTCAAAAGTTACGTATAAAAAAGTGTCAGAGTTGCGAATCGGGTGCTGGAATTTTGATGCCGGATCTCACTTAAATGCATGTAAACTATGTCCGGACTCATCATCCAACCCATCGTTGGTTAGGTTATCAAAAGACTTTTCCAATGAGTCCAAAACATTGAAGATCTGGCAACCCTGTCTCGAAATATGACCACTTAAGTGTTATTTATGTACTTTTTTGAAGCCGGATCTCACTTAAATGCATGTAAACTATGTCCGGATCCATCATCCGACCCATCGTTAGTTAGGTAATCAAAAGACCTTTCCAATGAGTTCAAAACATTGAAGATCTGGCAACCCTGTCTCGAGATATGACCACTTAAGTGATATTTATGTACTTTTTTGAAGCCGGATCTCACTTAAATGCATGTAAACTATGTCCGGACTCATTATCCAACCCATCGTTGGTTATGTAATCAAAAGACCTTTCCAATAAGTCCAAAACATTGAAGATCTGGCAACCCTGTCTTGAGATATGACCACTTAAGTGATATTTATGTACTTTTTTGAAGCCGGATCTCACTTAAATGTATGTAAACTATGTCCAGATTAATCTTCCGACCCATCGTTGGTTAGGTAATCAAAAGACCTTTCCAATGAGTTCAAAACATTGAAGATCTGGCAACCCTGTCTCGAGATATGACCACTTAAGTGATATTTATGTACTTTTTTGAAGCCGGATCTCACTTAATATATGTAAACTATGTCCGGGTCCATCATCCGACCCATCGTTGGTTAGGTAATGAGTCTCTCCCATGAGTCCAAAACATTGAAGATCTGGCAACGTTCAGTCTCAAGTTATGATCGCTTAAGTGACATTTGTATATTTTTTATTGAGAAATAGATGGAATTTGTGTCCAAACCCATCCCATCATACCACCAAATGTTGGTAAAAAGTGAGAAAGGCATCAACCACATAGGTGGATTAAGTTAGTTTTTTGATATATTATGTAAAATTTTCCGAGAAATCCGGTAAAAATATGTTCAGACATAGGCTCTTTGGTCCCGAGACCTTCAAAACAGCATTTTAAGTTTTCATACGACCTGTTAAGCTAATTTTTTGAACTATTATTCCCTAATAGACAAACTAATCACCTTTCTTTTGCGTCTAAGACAGCTTAAATCGAATTAAATGACGCGGAGATATAATTTTTTGAAAAAAGTGGTCTTTGCGAAAATCAACGAAAATGGCAATTTTTCGGACCACCCTAACACGGCGTAGGTCACCCTAATGGCCAAACAAAAAAAAATACGGGTCTGATTATTTTGGCCAAGAAACACCCAGAAAAATGTTGAGCCCGATCGGAGAACTTTTTTTTTTAAATCATGCTGTTTTCGTGGGGAATTACTGTATATGTCGGCAATAATACATCCAAATGTTAGTATTAATATTAAAATATTAGTTTTGTTAATAGATGAGAATATACACGCACTGCAAAAAGATTTAAAAAATACTTTAAATGTGTGCTAAAACCAACCTCTGGCATTTTTGACGATTTACATGTATGTAACCCCTTAAATATTCAATTTTTATTTTTATTAAAAGCTCAAAGACCCACCTTCATGTATACATATCGACTCAGAATCGAAAACTGAACAAATGTCTGTGTGTGTGTATGTGTGTGTGTATGTGTGTGTGTATGTGTGTGTATGTATGTATGTGACCAAAATTCTCACTGAGTTTTCTCAGCACTGGCTAAACCGATTTTGATCGAACCAGTTGCATTCGATTTGGCTTAGGGTCCCATACATCGCTATTGAATTGTTTGAAGTTTCGATAAGTAGTTCAAAAGTTATGTATAAAAATGTGTATTCACAAATACCCGGATCTCAATTAAATGTATGTAAACGATGTCCGGATCCATCATCCGACCCATCTTTGGTTAGGTAATCGAAAGGACTTTCCAATGAGTCCAAAACATTAAAGATCTGGCAACCCTGTCTCTAGTTATGACCACTTAAGTGATATTTATGTACTTTTTTGAAACCGGATCTCACTTAAATGTGTGTAAACGATGTCCGGATTCATCATCCGACCCATCGTTGATTAGGTAATCAAGAGACCTTTCCAACGAGTCCACAACATTGAAGATCTGGCAACCCTGTCTCGAGTTATGACCACTTAAGTGATATTTATGTACTTTTTTGAAGCCGGATCTCACTTAAATGTATGTAAACGATGTCCGGATCCATCATCCAACCCATCGTTGGTTAGGTAATCAAGAGACCTTTCCAACGAGTCCACAACATTGAAGATCTGGTAACCCTGTCTCGAGTTATGACCACTTAAGTGATATTTATGTACTTTTTTGAAGCCGGATCTCACTTAAATGTGTGTAAACGATGTCCGAATCCATCATCCGACCCATCGTTGGTTAGGTAATCAAGAGACCTTTCCAACGAGTCCACAACATTGAAGATCTGGCAACCCTGTCTCGAGTTATGACCACTTAAGTGATATTTATGTACTTTTTTGAAGCCGGATCTCACTTAAATGTATGTAAACGATGTCCGGATCCATCATCCGACCCATCGTTGGTTAGGTAATCAAGAGACCTTTCCAACGAGTCCGCAACATTGAAGATCTGGCAACCCTGTCTCGAGTTATGACCACTTAAGTGATATTTATGTACTTTTTTGAAACCGGAGCTCACTTAAATGTATGTAAACGATGTCCGGATCCATCACCCAACCCATCGTTGGTTAGATAATCGAGAGACCTTTCCAACGAGTCCACAACATTGAAGATCTGGCAACCCTGTCTCGAGTTATGACCACTTAAGTGATATTTATGTACTTTTTTGAAGCCGGATCTCACTTAAATGTATGTAAACGATGTCCGGATCCATCATCCGACCCATCGTTGGTTAGGTAATCAAGAGACCTTTCCAACGAGTCCACAACATCGAAGATCTGGCAACCCTGTCTCGAGTTATGACCACTTAAGTGATATTTATGTACTTTTTTGAAGCCGGATCTCACTTAAATGTATGTAAACGATGTCCGGATCCATCATCCGACCCATCATTGGTTAGGTAATCGAGAGACCTTTCCAATGAGTCCACAACATTGAAGATCTGGCAACCCTGTCTCGAGTTATGACCACTTAAGTGATATTTATGTACTTTTTTGAAGCCGGATCTCACTTAAATGTATGTAAACGATGTCCGGAACCATCATCCGACCCATCGTTGATTAGATAATCAAGAGACCTTTCCAACGAGTCCACATAATTGAAAATCTGGCAACCCTGTCTCGAGTTATGACCACTTAAGTTATATCTGTGTACTTATTTTTCTGGACCTAAAAAAATAGCTGAAATATGTGTCCAAACCACTCATATTACCCATTGTTGGTAAAAAGTGAGGAAGGCATCAACCACATAGGTGGATTAAGTTAGTTTTTTTTTAGAAAGCTTATCAAATTTAGTACAACTTTGTCTTTGACTACTTTTTGATACAATTTAAGGTCTTGGAGATTGAACTGCTTAACAAAAACGAATAATTTTTAATAGTTGAACATTTGATTTTGAATGAAAGCTCATTTTTGTGCAACTTTACCAAAATTTTACAGTATTTACTGTAGTCTCACTCTTCCTGCTCAGCGGCATTCGCCAGAAAGAGACGACGATGATGACGATACCGACTGAATACAAAGCGATCTAAGTCTACTGTTCTCAGGCTGGAAAAGATACCAAATTGTCACACGTAACACTAAGGTGGCTTGAGACATCTAGAATCTCAAGGGCCTCAGTGGTACAATTGGCAGTGCGTCTCAGTACTAATAAGGAGGTTGCGGGTTAGCCTGTCCCATTTTGAGGTCATGTCGAGGAATTTCAGGTGCTCACTTCTTAAATGATAGATTATGATGTTAGGAACAATGTTTTCTTAGACAAGAAAAAATAATAAAATACTTTCTCGCACCCCCTAGTCGATTTACTGAAAAAAGTCACTTTTTTGAACAAATTTTCTAAAATCGCTTGGAATCAATACAAAAACTGTTTCGATCAGGTGTGTATTATCTTCAAACGATAGGTTTTTGTCCATAGATTAAGATGCACTATCAATATTGGACCATTTGTGTCGAGCAATTTTAAGATTTTTTTTATATTTTGGACCTCAAACTTCAATGCCCGTTTTACCCCACTTCCCTTTGTCGTAGAGGGCTCATATTTGGCATGAGTTCATCTCATGTATAGACAAACAAACGCTGAAAGTTTCATCTAAATCGGAGCACCTCGATACGACCTCTAGAACAAACCGAGCAATATTTACAAAAACTGCCTCTTAAACACGCAAATAACATTCCAAAAGGGTGTAGCTCCAAAACATCACTGTTTACACGAAATTTGATTTCAGATTCGGATTCAATGGCCAAAATTACTATAAAAAAGCATACCCTGACCTTTGAGACATATGCTTGCTACATCGTGTAATTAGTAGGCCTTGCTTCTGAATTCTGAGAAATTTTGAAAATCGGCACTTTTTTCCTCACCAAAACTCAAATATCTCGGCTCTGGAGTGTCGAAATTGCATTTTCTCAGAAGGAAAAATGTTCACCATGAAATTTCCTACAAGCTGCATGTGTTGGTTTCACTGGGAAAAATAAGCTACCCTAAATTAAATGAACATTTCTGAAAAAAGTTTCGAAAAAATGCGATTTTTTCGACACAAATCCGCCTGGGAGAGTCCAAAAACTTAAATTTTGGTCCAATATTGATAGTGCATCTTAATCTATGGACAAAAACCTATCGTTTGAAGATAATACACACCTGATCGAAACAGTTTTTGTATTGATTTCAAGCGATTTTAGAAAATTTGTTCAAAAAAGTGACTTTTTTCAGTAAATCGACTAGGGGGTGCGAGAAAGTATTTTATTATTTTTTCTTGTCTAAGAAAACATTGTTCCTAACATCATAATCTATCATTTAAGAAGTGAGCACCTGAAATTCCTCGACATGACCTCAAAATGGGACAGGCTATTGCGGGTTCATGTCCCACCTGGAGCCCGGTGATTTTTTTCGCTTCGTGGATCAGTTGGATACCAACAGTCGTCGTTTCTTTCGAATGTCGTCCGTAAACTGTGTAAAAAAGAAAGAATTATCAAAAACCGACAAATAATTGAACAGTTTCTGATGTTATATTACACATTTTTAATGTTACCAAATCTGCCAACATTTCCTTATTTTTAATATGTATAAATGATGATCATAAGCAGGGCTGCGGAGTCGGGTCATATTTCAAACGACTCCGACTCCGACTCCGACTCCGGCTTTCTCAGATTAGCCGACTCCGACTCCGACTCCGGCTCCGGCTTTCAACAAATGGTTGGCTCCGACTCCGACTCCGACTCCGGCCTACCAACTCTAGCCGACTCCGACTCCGACTCCGACTCCAGCTTTCAACAAATGGTTGGCTCCGACTCCGACTCCGACTCCACATATTTTTAAATGTTTCAAAAGTTAGTTAACTATTATTAGTTAATTATTTTTAAAACATTGATAAATAGGATTATTAGAATACTCTCTAAGCGTCATGTTTTTCTCAAGAAAAATAAGTTAAGTAAAAGTATAGTAAAGTAAATAAACGGAAAAAAAGTTTCTAAGTTACAAGTTTTATACGTTATGGAAACAGAAATCAAAAAATATCTTCAGTTTTAGAGGCATTTTGAGAAGAACAGTTTTGTAAGTAAATTTGGATTTATTTGCTTAACCTCAAATTTGAAAATATTTTTTTCAAAGCTAATAAATTTAAATATTAAATTGTTATTTTTGAAAGAATAACTAAAAGAAACCTGGCCTTAATGGTCTATTGAACATTAAAATTCAATTTGCTCACTTTCAGGCACCTTGTTTTTAAAATGAAAATGTTAAACGAAACATTTTTCTTGTTTTTTAAGACATACATGGACATCACGCCATGGCTGAAGGAGATTATTATTGCAAATCAATGTATCTAAACAATTTCTTCGTGGAAAGGACGCTTAAGATGTCCTTTTCAAATATCTGTGACATAGAAAATATTTTACCCAGGAAATTTATAATTTATTTTAATTTGAAAATTTTATATACTTTAAAAAGGAGGCGCACGATACTTCGTAAATCTTCACCTAAAACGAAGCTTTATGAATGATCTTGCGCCTCCATCAAAATATATGAAAAAACTTAAAATATAATAAAAAACAAATATCCACAAGTAAATTTTTTTTCTTAATTTTTTAAGGTACATTGTTATGCAATGATTATCACCTTGCGTCATATTGGCGTGGGACATACAGTAAGAGAAAATTCATACCAGTTGATAATATTTTGATTTTGTTTTTTGTATAATATTTGAAAAATAAATTAAAATCCTACATTTTGTTCTATAAATTTTTTTTATTAGTTCATTTTTGTACTGAATTCTTGAGATTTGTTCAACGATAATTTGCAACGATATCAAAATAGTTTAACTAAAATCAACATCAACATCAACAATCAATTATTAATTCAAAATTTGTTGCAACTTCTTTTGATATTTTTTGTTAGTTTCAATTATTTTAAATGCAACATATTGATTTTCTTGTACTTAGTGATAAACAAAATGCGCATGTTGAGTTCCAAGAAAGAGATTGTTATAATCGTTGATTATTTGTTACAAAAGTTAAACTGTCAGTGACTCTTTTTCTATTTGCAAAAACAGTGATTACTATTTTTAATCTTTTTATGTACCTCGTACCAAGACATATGCTATCGGGGTAAAAGATGACTGTGTGTGTACTTTTTTCAGAAATAACTGGATGAAATTTGGTCAAATTTGAATTGAAAGGGCACATAAATATAGGCAAAAGGAAGCATTCAAGAATCAATTAGAAATGTCCGACTACATAACCAATATTTTTTTATTATTTTTTAAATTATGATACTACATACTTGGGTAAGAGGTTATCATTTAGTGATTATAGTGTAATAACACAATAAGAGCTTTTCAATCACAATAAAAAAAGCTTCAAAAACACAAAGGCATCTGATAAATCAATTAAAAATATAAGATGTTTTGTAAATTAAGCTATAGGAAATACTGAACAATAAAAAAATATATATATTTTTGGTTGAATTTAAGATAACTCCGGCTCCGACTCCGACTCCGGGTTATCAGAAATCCTCGGCTCCGACTCCGACTCCGACTCCAGCTCTTAAAATTTAGCCGACTCCGGCTCCGACTCCGACTCCAGCTGTTAGAGTTTTGACGACTCCGACTCCGACTCCGACTCCAGGTCCCCAAAAAGACCCGACTCCACCGACTCCGGCTCCGACTCCGACTCCGACTCCACAGCCCTGATCATAAGTTTATCATAATAATATGTAATCAAATTATGAAAAATGTATATAGATCATTTAAATTAAAGGAAAATAATCAAAAATGAGAGCTAAAGTTTTCAATCCAACGAAATCTGTTTCAAATTTGGATAGAAGAAGGTTAAACGTTCCAAAATTATTTAATAGGAACCATGTTAGATCTTTTTGTTGCACTAGTGTAATAGTAATAGTTATTAATATAGATTCCAGCATTTGTAAAAAAAAAAAAGTTTATCGTTGCAGTTGCAAGGCCAAATTAGGCCCTTCAAATTTAAAAGTTCATAGATAAGTACACAGAAAAAAATAATCATGGTGATATTACATCTGGGAAGGGGTACATCTTTTATGTCAGAAAAAAAGTGTTATTTTTACCATTGAAAATGTGTAATTTTACCACTATTCTGGTGTAATGTCGCTTTTTCAGTCTTAATTGAGGTAAAATTACATCATAAAAGAGGTAACATTTAACTTTCTAAAATTACACCTTCCAAAATCACACAATTTATTACTGTGTAGCAAAATAACTGATATTAATAAATTACCACAAAAGTATTTAAAATGATGGGATGACTGTTAGAATATTTCTTAAATTTGTTTCAAAGAAAAACAGATCTGAACTATTAATGTATAATCAAAAGGCTTGGCCAAATCAAACTGCTCTGGAGTAATTATTTGTGATTTCTTAAAATCAAAAAAAATCCTTATGCCTGTAAAATTTTAAATCTTACAAATATTAATTTACATAAAAGCTTTCTCTAACGCAAATAGCAAAAGACATTTTTAGATGCAAAATAAATTTTTAGTTCAAAAATGATAAAGTGAACCGTTTTCGAGTTATAGACAACTTAAGATATAATTTTTCGAAAGATGTTCAGTTTCCTTGCTATTCATAAACACATCATACTAGGACATTTTGCCACAATTTTCAAAGTTTTCAAAATTAGAAAATACGTAATTTGGAAATTTAATTTTTAATAGTAAAAAGTCGAATGAAGAAAAAGATTTTTTCCGTGTCCCTATTGTTCCTGCATTGTTCCAATCATAACCTTCAACTTTGCTGAAGACACCAAATCTATCAGAATACTTTTCAAGCTACAGATTTTTTTTTATGATGCAAAATGGCTTCTTTTGACATAGGAAATGCATAGACAAAGTTTCATTCATATAAAGAAGATATCATGAATTGTTGATTTACGAAATCGTAGAGAATTTATTAAAACCGTTGCTCAAAGTTGAAAAAATTATTCATTTATTTTTAAATAGGATTGGAATTAAAATAACACCGAATAAATAAACCACTGAAACATAATATTAGAATAAACCTCCACCACCAATTTACCCTAGAACCCAGCTTCTCCACACTAGCCAGCGGAACCAACGGGCGGAACAAATAGTTGACCTTATCCCAGCCAACCAGCAGCGACCATCGAAAATTGATCGATTTTTGGTTAGGTTTACGTCACACTAAAGGCAGCAAAAGAGACATCCATGCCCGAGTCCCGTTAGGCAGGTTAAGCACAGGATATTTGCCTTGGCCGAAAGGACCTCAAACATTTGGCCGACAAACGGTAAGAGTCCATAAACCCGAGTTCCGTAACAACTTTATTTGTTTATGACCGCGCACAGTCTCCGCCGGTTAAGGTGACTTGAACGCGTTCAACGGAGACGAACCCCGGTGTTTGGCAAACATAGAACACAGAACCGAAAGAAAGTCCAAAATTAGTGTTATTTTATGGTTTCGGATTTCATCGCCTCGGTTTCGGTCGCTCGTCCCAAAAAGTGTGAGACAAAACGGGCAACGTTTTATTTTTCGGCAGTTATGCAGTTTTTGGCTTTGGCAACGGAAATTGCATGAAGCAGCATCGTCCAAAAACTCGACAGAAGGAATTATCATAACGGGAACTGATATGGTAGGATTTGGAAGACAGAACTAACGGGTTTCTTTATGGTTTTGGTTTCGGTTTTTGGGGGGTGATTAG
This sequence comes from Culex pipiens pallens, assembly GCF_016801865.2. Classification (NCBI taxonomy): domain Eukaryota; kingdom Metazoa; phylum Arthropoda; class Insecta; order Diptera; family Culicidae; genus Culex; species Culex pipiens. The sequence continues at coordinate 123,748,132 of NC_068939.1, forward strand.
GAACAGGCTGGGGCAGAACTGGTTCGACGAGACCTTGGATAAGAGTGCAAGGCAATGGTTGGACAAAATTCTTCAACAGTAGGAACTGCATGAGTTTTTGCAGATTAGCACTTTCAACAAAATGTTTGACGTATTATCATATTCATAATTTTGTAATATAATGAACAAATTTATTTTATATTACCCCCTACACCGTTCCGCATTACTAGCCAAACAGTCAAAGTCAAGTTAAAGAGTTGCAACAATGTTTACAACTCCTTAACTGAAGCCAACTGCAACTTTTGAAAAGTTACATCCATAACACGTACGCTGCTCCGATCCACGTCAACAGTAATTACTTGCACTTTGTGCCCTCCCAGCGCAGAGAACAGACCGCAGCAGTCATTTTGGGAACGACTGCGACACGTGACAGAGTGCACTTTTTTTTTCTACTAAAGGAGGTAATAACAATTTTCCGGCAATGGGATTCTTCCCGGCGGCGGTGGATCTTAAGGGGCTTAAGAGAAGTAGGTTAGTCGGACTTATTTGCATATGCTCGCGCTTCCTTCTTTTGGGCGACAACAACCTGTCCAGAGCAGTTGAGGGGCCCTCAGGGGGCCCAATTGTGGGGATTCAGCTTTTGATATCTTCCTCGCTGGAAGCGTATTAAGTTTCAATTTATGAAGTCGCAATAAAGTCATTAAATTTAAAAATTCCGCCCTGCTCGATGAAAGAGAGAGCTATTAATTCAATTAGTTGGATCGTTTCAATTGAGAGTGGAGCACTTTTTTTTTGTCGCAAAACCATGCGATCTCCAAAGGGACTTGAACTGCAAAAAGTGTCAGTGCCAAAGGCCTAGAGTAGGACAGGTGAGACCCAAGCTTTTGGGTGATCTTGCAATGACACCTTGCTGGAAGTTGTAAAGCTGGCCGCGCATAATAATGAAGGCGTTTTTTTGTTCAACTTCAAACAAGTTATTATTTTGAGTTTTTTTAAAGGTAAATAAAACATATCAGCTTGAGATATTTGCAAATTGCTTATCCCGGAACAGGCCATTTGCCGTGTACACACTGCTGATAGCTTGGTACTCGGCTACTATCATTATGGAATAGTAAAACTGTCATTTGCGGAGGAAATTTATTGCTAGTTAAAGGTCAGGCAATAATTGTAATGTTTGCTTGCATGCGCTGCTTTTGGATGTATTTTGATCAGTTTTTTTTTAAATTTAATGGCAGTTCTATGCATTTTTTTTTTCTTATTGGCAAACTACACGGTATTAAATTCGATTGTTAATTCATAGCAAACTTCATTTAAATTGAAAAAAATGTGTAGAAGCATAGTCTGGGACACCACAAAAATAACTGCATAAATCTTTTTACTTACATTATAGGAAATGCTAGTTTAAATCACAGCCAAACACCTTAAAAAATTACATTTATAAAAACATTGGCAAAGTCACACTAGACAAGTCAAACTTCCAACCCCAAAATTTTATAAAATTTTATGAGTTCTTTGCACTGAGCACTGAAATGGGTGCTGAAAAGTTCAACTTTTCAGCACTTGTTTCGAAAAGTAACACTTTTCAACATTTTTTTTGATTTAAACGATTTATTGACAAAATACATGAAAATTCGACTTAAAATTTCACTCAATGGGTGTTTTTCAAAATTGCAAAAAATGTTGTATGGTACTCGTTGCAAAACTTGATTTTTTCAGCACTCGTCGTATTTATCCAACTCGGTGAACCTCGTTGGATAAATGTACGACTCGTGCTGAAAAAATCCTCTTTTTGCAACTTGTTGCATAAACTACTATTTTAAATTTTTTATATACCCACTAAGACAATTTTGAAATGTCCCTAAGTCGGGATAAAAAAATACCTTGAATAACAAGTCAATCGATAGTATTATTGAATTTTTGGTGACTGGAATCCTCAATGACAAATGTATTCGATGTGGCGAAGAATATCACTGAGAACAACATGGAATCTTCAGGTGAGTAGATTTTGCTGTTGCATATGAGCAGTTCTCTCAAATTTCGGTCATTCGATTTTTTTTTGTATTTTTTTTTATGATCTATTTGGTGTCTTCCCGGGCAAAGGAGCGGCCGTGGCTGACTGGTTACGGTGTTCGCTTTGTAAGCGAATGGTCCTGGGTTCGATTCCCATCTGCTCCCAACGAGAAAGTATAGGAAATATAAATAAATCTTGAAACTCTGAACATGAACGAAAAATCAAAGTCGCTCGAGTCGGGGTTCGATCCCCCGTCCTTTGGATTGGAAAGCAAAAATGCTAACCACTAGGGCATCGCGACTTGGTGAGCTATAATTGGAATTAGAAATACTGTTACTACCAACTATATACGCGCCATTTGACAAGGGTTCGGAAGTTCTAAATAACGTTTGAACCCGATTGGTGCAAACGTTCTTCAGGGCGGGGCTTGTCGGTAAAGCTGAAATACCTCGCGCTCGGCTAGCCAGCGTAGAAATGGGTCACTGAAGCTCGGCAGAGCTAACACCTTCCAAATGCCTATGCGAGTTATTTGCATGTATAGAATGTAGATCTAAAAATACATGGAAACAACTCAATTTGTAAGAAGCGGCCGCGTGGTCCCGTTTGGTTGGTTGCACACACGTATTTGGTGTCTTCCCGGGCAGACGGTAATAACAAAATTCATGCCATTTCAATAACAAATACTGTTAAAACAACAGAAAGTGTTATGGAATCTTCTTGAAAAATCCATATGAATTTTTGAATCAAAACTGATTTTATCTAAAAATCGAAATATTCTGTCGCAAAAATTTTTCAACTTCATTTTTCAATGTAAAATCAAATTTGCAATCAAAAAGTACTGAAAAAACATTTTTGAAAAGCTGATAAAATTCTCTATATTTTGCTTTTTTGAACTTTGTTGATACGACCCTTAGTTGCTGAGATATTGCCATGCAAAGGTTTAAAAACAGGAAAATTGATGTTTTCTAAGTCTCACCCAAACAACCCACCATTTTCTAATGTCGATATCTCAGCAACTAATGGTCCGATTTTCAATGTAAAAATAAGAAACATTGGTGAAATTTTCCGATCTTTTCGAAAAAAATATATTCAAATTTTTTAAACCGTATTAAAATTGGTTGGTCTGAGATTTCAAAAAAAAATTTGCACGTGGTTTATGGATGGTCCCTTAGGCTATTTTCACAAGAAAAAATCGTGACATTTATTAACAGTTTATGCAACAAGTTGCCAAATGAAGATTTTTTCAGCATGAGTCGTACATTTATCCAACAAGGTTCAACGAGTTGGATAAATAAGACCAGTGATGAAAAAGTCAAGTTTTGCAACGAGTTCCATACAACATTTTTTTGCAATTCCGAAAAACATCCTTAGAACAGAATTATAAGTCAAATGTCCATATATTTAGTCAATGAATCGTTTAAATCCAAAAATGTTTAAAAGTTTCAGTGCTAAAAAGTAGAACTTTCCAGCATTTGTTTTGAAAAGGGTTACTATTTGATTCTGTTATTTTTGGTATAGAAAAGTAGGCTGTTTCGTCGATCGGGAATGACAGTAAAAGTAAGTTGTTTCACGACGAAATTGCAAAAAAAAACTTTATGACTCAAAAATCGAAATATCTCATAAAGATGGCGTGTTTTTTTGTTTCAGTTTTTTTTTTCAAAAAGTTCGTCCAATTTACTAAAAGTTTGTCTTTAATCACATCATGTTATGATTTATTGGCTTTGATATTTCATTCTCCAAAATTTGACAAATACGTGTTTTTAAATAATTTTCAGCCTGAAATGGTGATCATTTGGAAATTTTGAGTACAAACGTATTTTTTCTATGCAATTGAATGACGAAAAAATGCAGTGGTTTTCAACATTTTTTTTATTATTTCACGCTATAAACTTTAAAGATTTAAAGGTTCGTAAATGTCGCATTCAAAATCGTTAACAAACTGGTCTAATTATCCATGAAATTTATTTAATTGCTCAGCTTTCGATACTGATTCTCAATGTATATGAAAGAAACCCTTTCTTGGTTTAAACTTTGAATCAAAATTAGATTCCAACCATCATCGAATCAACCGCGGTTGTCAGCAAACTTAATCAAGCACCAAAATCCATAACTAAACAAACGTTAAGCACATGAAATGCGCAAAGAATTTTTCCTTTCATCGTTAATTTTGTTTAAATTTTGCAATTTTTGGCCTTTCGCCGCCGAGCTGCCGCCGAGCAGCCGATCGAATGGCAATTATTCTGAACTGTAGCATTTTTTTCGCCTCTTTTTTTGCTCTATAATTTCAATCTTTTCTCTAAGTTTAATTAGCTCGGGTTGGGTGGTTGGGAAATGGCTGCGTAAATGATGATGATTGGAGGCTGGAAAAGGCGAGCGGATTTTTAAAGGCAGCTGATTCCGACTCAGAACCAATCGGCGGAAAATTATAATCCAATATTTAGATGAATGTGGTGGGTTTGGTGGAGGCAGTTGGAACTGTATAAAACTGTGTGAATGTTCGTATGTGTGGTCAAAATTTGGGCTTTGGGTTTGGTACGGTGCCGATAATTAATTCCCAAAGTATTATTTATATTATTAATTATAGACCCTCGATTCATTCAACTCTTGGAATGCCTTTTGAAGTTGCTTTTTTCGCTTGAATGAAGCATTTCTTGAGCAGAATCCATACATGAACTATACGGTAACTGCGAGTGCGCGAAACCCCCCCATTCAGGTTGATCTTTTGTGCAGAAGTGTTGAATGGCTCGCACTGTTAAGGTATTTCGGGGCGATGATTTCAAGTTCAATGATGAGAAGCTCGTGGCCGCCACCGCGCGCGTTGTTGAAGTTGGTTGAGGCTGCAGTGGCCAATTTCTGGTCAGCCTTTCCTCTTCCGAGCTCTTCAGCCAGGCCCCGTTGTTTATGCTATAGTTTTAATATGTTTCGAGCATCAATTAAGGCGGAGGTTAAACGGTTTGGCTTTGGCCAAGTTGTGCGCTGCTTCAACCTGTTCATCAACCAGCAGCAGCAGTTTCGAGGGCTTTGCGGAATTCGCGTGTGCTTTTTTTCGGCGTGAAGTGGGCATAGATTCTGGTTCACTGAGAGTTGCAAGAGTTCCACCGACTTTGTAATGATATGTTCGTAGATGACTTTTACGACTGTTGGCCTCTCTCGATACCAACTGAAGAGTGAGTGAAAGCAGGCTTTACGGAACTGGAATGTTGGCATATTAAGCATACTGAGTTTATAAAATTTGCACAAATATTTCAAATATCGAACAAGAACATTCATTTGGCTTGCATTTTTTAATTTAGAAAATTACTCGAATTTTATCAGTTTTTCATTATTTGGTATCAAAAATCGGTGCAAAAGTTCATAAGAAATTGTCATCTGAATATCGGACGTTTTTTGTTCATACTCAGAAAACTGAGGCTGTGTCTTAGAAAATTCTCGTTTGGCAGGTCACAATTTAAGCAAATAATTTTGCGATTTTTTTGATCAACACTTGCTTGCTAAATTAAGCCATTTATTATATGATATGGACTAAAATCGCTTTTTATAAGCTGTAATCGTCTGCCATAGTGATGGTTTGCCAACGTTAGGTGCACGTTGGAAATACATGCCGTTCCTCTAAGCATTCGTAAGTTTAACCTTCAATTATCGTAAAAATGCACCTGTTTTTCGGAAAAAAATGTAAACAAAAAACAATAAATCTGAAGTTTTTTTTAAAAAGGTCCAATAACGCAATGTTTAATTATTTACTAATTCGCCAGGTTTGTGCTATCTTGTGACATAGACCATTTTGGTCCAAAATGAGTTAATGATGACGTTTTGCTATACTTAACAGACACTGCTTTGACCCAATTTCGGGAATGCTTCCGTATCCCGGATATTGCAATACACACTAGTGACATAGACCAATTTATCATCAAAATGATCGTGCACACCTGTGACACGTCATACATGTTGTTGGAAAATGTGCCAATTTTTTTCTTGTTTTTAACAAATTAATGTTTATATACATTTTATTAAGGCAATGCAATCCTTTTTTTTAAAACATACTGATTAAGTTGGTTAAACTATTCATTTAAGCCTATTTTAGTTGGTATCTGTGCACACTTGTGACAAGAAGTACAAACACACTTGTGACACGTGCTTTTCAGATTTTTGTTTACATAATTTACTGTATCTTTTGACTGGTGTAACCAAATTAGTTGAAACTTGGAGCGTTTGTTAAGCGATAGTATACGAACCGATTGCTTCAAAATTTAGACTCTATCATTCATAGTTTTGAAAATATTTATCGTCAAACTTTGAAAATCAGTTTTCTCGAATTGTACTAAATGGTCGTTGTCACAAGATTAGCACACAACAGACGGGTTGGTATTTTTGAAACCGCTTCAAGAAAGAAGTTTCTTAACTGATTTAATGAGGGTGGCATTGCTAGGAATTCGATCAATCTTAAGACTATTTTCCAACTGGTAAGGTTTGTCCCAACATTTATTTTTATTTTTAAAACATGTAAAATGTAAAAAACTAGTTTTGCAATAGTGTTTAAAAATATTACTCCATCAGAGTCGTGTGGTGTTCTTAGGCGAGATCAGTTGGCGAATCGACGCGCGAGAATCCGCGAGAAAGCAGTGAAGTTTCTTGAATTTATTGATAGAAGGCTTCGCGTCGTCGTGTATATATTGTCTTTCTGTTTTTGAGCCGGTTGTTTGCGGTCCGGACTGGGTAAATTCGTGGTTAAGTTGGTTGTAAAGAAGTCGTGCGCGAAGAACTTCATGAAATCGATTGAAACAGTTCGGTGTATCAGCACTATTTGAGGTTTACATGATAACGAATAATACGTTACTAAAAATTTCATTTTGTTTTGAAAGCCCTTCCCATAGCATCGATGCTCGGATGGCACGCCGACGGTAAGAACTAAAAAAATACGGGATTGAGAATATAATTAAGTCCTTCTCAAAGCGTCGAAGCTCGGAAGGCAACGATTATGTTTCACTTTCTGGTCATATCATCTACCAATAATAAATCCGGATCTATTTTAAATTGTACGTCACCGAATAATGCGTTAATTCAAATTTCATTTCGTTTTGAAAGTCCATCCCAAAGCATCGTTGCTCGGATGGCACGCCGGCGGTTTGAAGTAAAAAATACGCGAATGATAAGTCCTTCTCATAGCGCCGTAGCTCACATTCTGGTCATATCATCTACCAAGATAAATCCTGACCTTCTCTTCCTTCCCCTACTAACATAATTCCCGCACTTCCAGTGATGCTTGAAGGAGATGCTGTGGATTCAACGGTCTCATGCGGTGTCAACAGGTATAGAGCGACAAACTCTGTGTCTGATGAGTCTGCAACTTCAACTATCGGACTAACATTCCTACCTTTGTTGAACTGCATCTCCTTGGGGGGGCGCCGGTATTGACTTAAAGCAGAGATCTTCAGGGGTTATACAATGAGGATGATTAGCTCCCACTACTCATCTATTGGTTCATTGTGTAACTTCAGCTGATCCGTCAATAACGGAGTAGCAGCTCATTGGCAGTCAACCATGCTCATGCTCATGCTCATGCTCATGCTCATGCTCAAAAATATTACTCCATCAGAAATCCTTATTTAAAATTGCGGGGTTGCTTATATAGTCATAGTTTTTCTTATTAATGAAGCACATAAACCAGAGCATTTGCACCAACATTTTTGTTACAGATATTTTAGTATCTTTAAAACTACGGGAACAATCGATATATTTTCTTATTCATCCCCTAGAGAAATAAATAAACAACAAAGTTTTACTCTTTATACAACCAGATTGTTGCAGGATTGTATCCGCAAGTTTGACAATTTTGGAATAAGAAGACAACAACATCCTTGGTTGCTGTGGCCTGGATTCTTCGGGTGGCTATTATTTTATTAAATTTTGGTAAAATATTGTCAATTTGTTAGAATTTGCCTAAAAATCTATAATAATAGCTATGTTTGAGAAAAAATGTTGAATTACTACAACAAATTAAATTAATTTCGAAGCACATATCAAGAGTTTTCGCATTTTGTATGAAATTAGTTCTACTGAAAATTTAATTGTCAAGCCTCAATAGTCAATTGCAATCAATAGCCGGATGATGGAATTTAACAATACCCAAAATGCCAAAAATTGAAAATTTTGATAATAAAACTTCTAAAAATATGTATATTAGGGTGGGTACGGATTTTGAAAAGTTCTCAGATCAAGTTCTGGTGTGGTTCCTCTTGTAGGGCATACCCATAGGGACTCTCACGCCAAATTTCAGCTCATTTGGTTGAAAACTGGCTTGTCTCAAGCGAGTTCAAGGTTACACGGGATTTACTATGGGAAATTTTGAATTTTCTTTCATTCGCTCCTACAGGTCTGGGGAAAACATGTAGAAACTTCTAGGATGGCCAGAAATGAGCGGAATCGTCTGGAGAACAACTTTCCCTAAGAGACCAGGTCGATTCGTTCAACCCCCATCGAGCTCAACGGCAATACATCCGGGGTTTTCGGAACCAACGGTTTTCCCCAGAAAAGCATCAAATTTTCCTTAGCATGCTATGAATGCTTGATGAACACCGCGACGCCTCATGTCAAACAGATACCACGTGATTGTAAAATTTGCACCATAACAGTTTTTTTTTCTTATTTGGAGGTTTAGAATACAGCTAAATAGTATCAGGATCACCATAAATGATAATTCTATAGTTGAAAAAGTAATAAAAAGTATTTTTTATAGGCGATGCTAGTCCACGTGGTAGCTGTTTGACATGTGGCGTCGCGGTGTTCATGAAGCATTCATAGCATGCTAAGGAAAATTTGATGCTTTTCTGGGGAAAACCGTTGGTTCCGAAAACCCCGGATGTATTGCCGTTGAGCTCGATGGGGGTTGAACGAATCGACCTGGTCTCTTAGGGAAAGTTGTTCTCCAGACGATTCCGCTCATTCCTGGCCATCCTAGAAGTTTCTAAATGTTTTCCCCAGACCTGTAGGAGCGAATGAAAGAAAATTCAAAATTTCCCATAGTAAATCCCGTGTAACCTTGAACTCGCTTGAGACAAGCCAGTTTTCAACCAAATGAGCTGAAATTTGGCGTGAGAGTCCCTATGGGTATGCCCTACAAGAGGAACCACACCAGAACTTGATCTGAGAACTTTTCAAAATCCGTACCCACCCTAATGTATATATATTAGAGTGTAACAAAAATGACTTTTTGGCGGGCATTCAGGGGTTTGTTCCGGTAGGCATACTGAGCCTAAATCCCAAATATGAGCTTGATTGGACGTCACAGGAGCTGGCGCTCCGCCCTTCAATTTTAAATGGGATTTAACCCGTAAAAAAAGATTTTTTCAAAAATGTCACTTTTTGAGGCATTTTGGCCACCAATGCGTTTACCAAAAACATCACTGGCGTGTAGGCCAGATCCTTGCGCATCTTTTGGTATATATAACATTGAAGTTTGGAGCATCCTGGAGCTCGGTACAGACCTTCAAAGTTTGGCATTTTTTCGAAAAATCGGCCCCGGCAAAAAAGATATGCGTCGCACCTCGCGACGCCCGAGACGCCATTTGATTTTGCTGGGACCGATTTTTCGAAAAAATGCCAAACTTTGAAGGTCTGTACCGAGCTCCAGGATGCTCCAAACTTCAATGTTATATATACCAAAAGATGCGCAAGGATCTGGCCTACACGCCAGTGATGTTTTTGGTAAACGCATTGGTGGCCAAAATGCCTCAAAAAGTGACATTTTTGAAAAAATCTTTTTTTACGGGTTAAATCCCATTTAAAATTGAAGGGCGGAGCGCCAGCTCCTGTGACGTCCAATCAAGCTCATATTTGGGATTTAGGCTCAGTATGCCTACCGGAACAAACCCCTGAATGCCCGCCAAAAAGTCATTTTTGTTACATCCTAATATATATATATATAAGGTGAATAAACATTTGAAAGGGTATAATCATCAAAATTTTTGAATCGTTTTTTTCAACAAAAACAAATAGTCAAAGATTTGTTGTCATTGCAAATTTTTTTTTTTTTCAAAAAAACATGACTTGAACCAATTGATTCTAAACAAATTGCTTAAAAAGCTGTCGTTTTTTGAGTTATCATCACGTCTTGTCTCGTCTCAAAGTTGTTCATTCCAGCTTAGTCCAGAATTCATTAATTATTTAACTCACAACTTCAAAATTCAATATCTCTTGATCTTAAAATGAAAACTCTACCCCTAATTTTCTTGAATATAAGTCCTAGGTAATTTGTTACCCGAGCATGGGTAAATAACAAAGGAAATGCGTAATAATACCTTTCTCTGGTATCAATCCCAAATTTTGGTATTCCTGGACCCTTGAAAATTTGTCTTAAGGATTATGCTAGAGCAAAATGTGGTATCATACCAATTTAAAGTATTGTTTTGATATTGTAAAATTGCAGAATTTGTCAAAGGTCGAACACCACATTTTGGTATTCATTCGGTATTACAGTATTTTATCAAATTCCTCAGAAACTTGGGGAAAATTTTGACCAATTTTGACAAAATAATTAATTTTGCACTAAAATGATGTCTCAAAGCGAGTGCTTTCATTGAAAACCGGAAATTTCAAACTTGATTTTAAACATTTTTGATATACCCCCTAAAAAAATGACTCAGGATGCCACATTTTGGTATCAGTTTGGTATTGAAAGGTTTCATCAAATTCCTCTGAAACTATGGGAAGTTTTTATAAACCTTGACGAGATAATTAATTTTGCGCTAAAATTACTTGAAACTCAAAAATGTTAAAGCTGATTTTATTTTTTTTTATTTAGCCACAAAGTTTTTTTAAAAATCGTTGAAATTTCTCTAAGTCGGGATAACCAAATACTTTGAAAAACGAGTCAATCAGCAGATTATTGAATTTTGGTGAATTTCAATCCAGTTTCATTTTAATAAAACTTATATTTCAATCTTGTTATTTTTCAGAAGCTTCAAGAACTTCAAGAAAAGGCCGTTCATCAATGACAAATGCATTCGATGTGGTGAAGAATATCATTAAGAACAACATGGAATCAGCAGGTGAGTAGATTTGGCTGTTGCATATGGATCATTTCTGTTTTATCACTAACTGCAACTGGTTCACTTAAAAATGGTATGAAAATACCAAATTTTGGTATTACTTATGCAAAAAATAGCGACCAAAATGTGCCTTTGGTTGCCCAATAATAGATGGTAAAATACCATGAAATACCAAAATCATGTAGTGGAAAACCACAAGAATACCAAAACCTGATTTTCCAAGGGCGCGGGAATACTTAAAAATAAAACCATGGCAATACCAAGTTTTGGTATTCAGCAATGTTCAAAAATCCAGAAGACCTCTACTTGGTATTAAAATGGTTTTATTTTGAGGTATTATTTTACCCTTGGAATAACATGGTTTGGTATTGTTGTGCCCTTCCACATACAAGACTTTGGTATGATTTTATGGTATTTTACCATCTATTACTGGGCAACCAAGAAACATTTTGGTCCCTGTTATTTGCCCAAGTAATACCACAATTTGGTATTCCCGTGTTATTTACCCCTGCTCGGGTAGTCCTCCATAATTCGTAGAATCTGAGGTATCGCAGTTTGAAAATTGAGGATTTTCACAATGTTCTAGAAATGGCAAAAAAAATGTGCCAAAAGGTGGTCCGTTTTGGATGAAAAACGGAATTCTTGCTTATTTTGATGGTAGTCGGCCTGGGATCGATCCCAGAAGGTCCCGGTGGTAAATTTTGAGACGAGATTTGTCTGATCACGCCTTCCGACGGACGAGAAGTAAATGTTGGCCCCGGTCTAACCTATAGGTTAGGTCGTTAGCTCAATCCATGCGTAGGAATCGTCTCCCTGGATCCTGTCTCGGTGGAGTCGCAGTTGGACTCACAATCCAAAGGTCATCAGTTCGAATCCCGAGGTGGATGGAAGCTAAGGTGTAAAAAGAGGTTTTCAATTGCCTCAACAATCAAGCCTTCGGACACCTAGTTTCGATTAGGAATCTCGTAATCGAGAACGCCAAGGCAATGCTGTAGTGCGAATAATTTGATTTTGATTTGATTTATGTTTAAAATCATATCTTTTCTCAGAATACATTTAAAAGCTGCTTAATTTTGAACACACGAAAAGGTTCAAATAAACGAATAAGTTGTTGAAAATATTTAATTATGCTAACATTAAGAATTTTTCCTATTTTCTCTAATTCTACGTTTTGTCCTATCTACCTTATTTCTCTCGAAATTTTGTCGCACATACGGTCATAAAACGAAGTTTCACGAAAATCACGATTCATTGCAGGGTTTGCAGAGAATGACCCTTGTTTACTAAACATAACGCAGTGAAACTATTTTGAAAATACCACCTTCTTCCAACTTTTTAAAAGTTAAGTAAATTTCACGCCATTAGACGAACCCCGCGTGCCGGCAAATCAGATTAGCATAAACGGCCTTATGCAAATCGTCTTGCGCGAATCCGCTAACGTTATACCGCACGTTATAACTAAATCAACTTTTCCAAAAAATCAGATTTTGCTGCAACTTGACTAGCCAAGTGAAAGGAAACGAGCCCCCTTGCCTGACTGAGTGCTCGCCCAGATATCTAGCCAAAAGCACGGTGGAATGATAATCAGATGAAATTTGCCGAAAATGCACAAACTTTTATGACCATGTTAATAAATTATTCAAATTGATGCCGTGCTGTGGTGTGCAAAATGGGTAGAGGCAGCGGAGTCGATCGGGTGTAGAAGGCAGAAATCAAATTAGATCTTAAATGGCTCAGTGTGTGGCACTTAAGTGAGCAGAGTGACATTTCGCAAGGGATCGTTCGTGTATACCGTAACGTTAAAAGTATGATTGGCAAGCTAAAATTTTTAAAAATTAAAATTTGGACACCTAAGAGCAGCTCCACCGGCTAGACTAGACCAGTTTCTAAAAGTGCAGATTGTCGAATGCTGTTTTCGGCGGAACGCAGCCCCGCAGTCCAGCAGCAAACCGGGGAAGATAATTAAAGAGTGGTCGTCAAAACTGGCCACCAGGGTGCGACGTCGCCGTCACACGACCAAAAACAACCTGCTAAACCCGTTTTTTGTGAGTTAGTTTGCTTAGCCGAAATCAGTCGTCCAAAGTGTCGTGCCGATATTTTGCCCACCGAATTGCAGATTTTCAGAGCTTAGACTTGAGCTGGTCCGAGACGGCGAAACCGAAAACTCGAAAGATTGCAGTCGCAGGATAAGGAATTTTTAGTACCTTGTAACAGTAAAAATTGTTGGTTTGTTTTAATTGTTGCGAGTTTTAGCTAGAGGGATTTCGACATTCTCTTCCTGGGGGCCTTAATTTTTGGCATGATTTAGGTTTCGAAAGGTGGCTACTTTTGCCGATTGCCTTCGAGCGAGTGGTTACTTAAGTGATTACTGATTGTAACACTGGTTTTTGGCCACGCTGTTTTAGTTGGTAAATCTTTTTGGTTGAACAATCCAGATCAAATTTGAATGATGGCCTTTTCGATTTATTTCAACTATGTTTCCAAATAAATTTATGTTCTATTTACTTTGTATATTTGTACTTCTTGCACCGATGATCGGGAGTTTAATCTCCAAACCAACACAACTGGTAATCTTTTCACTTCTGGATTCGATTGCTTAGTAATTGGAAGGTAGTGCATTGTCACAAGCTGGACTTTTCAGAACGCCTTAGGACAACCTATGAAATGTTAGCATTAACTCTGAAATTTAAACATTATTTAAGTTATAAACTATTACTGAATACACTCTTTAAATGCCGGTCCTGATACTAATGTGGTGTTTCACTCATCAGGAACAGGGAAAGTTTTATTGACAATATCGCATGTTACAAGTCAAAACATTATCTATATAATATTCCAATAATTGAATACTTTCCAGAGTTCTGGTTCCGTTTTCTGACAATCAATTTGTTCGCTTCTACTGTTATACACCTACTCACATTAAAACGCCCAAAATTCCCATTCTGAAAGAAGTGGATCACAGACAGGTTGCCGCCGCCACATACCGCAAGTCGTATGATAAATTACACGCTAATTTTCAATTACGCACCGCCCGGGGCCGCCAAAGAAAAGCCGACGCCGCCGCCACAAATCGAATCGTTCATGTGATAATTGGCCAGCAATCGAATTCATTTTCCCGCCAGAGAGATATATCTATCTATCTGTATCGCGCCCGCCCGTTCACAATCGATCGATGATCGTCGATCATATTTCACATCAAGATGATTCGTCTGAAGAAGCCGCTGCCCAAAAAGGCCGGAAAAGTGGCCACCGCGGCCGGCCAGAGTTCCCAAATGCTTGCTAATGAAACAATATGCTCTTTAAATGGGCTTAATTTCTTCCACTCTTTTTTTTTTCTCTCCACCATTTTGCTTCTCACTTTTTTCCTTCCTGTGTTGTTTCCGAAAGCTCAAACACAACAAAAGAAGCGCAATTATAAACGATACAGTGCAAAAATGATCAATTATGTTGGGGGGGCTTTTTTATTTCGGCCGAAGGCTGCCACCGGTGGAGCAGGTTCGCGTGGGTTTCCTCTCATTTTCACTCTTATCATTAAAGAGTTGATTTCAATGAAAGTTGAACGTTCTCAACAAAAAAAGTTTTTTGGCAATCGCCAAAAGAGTAAATTTTATCGAGTTTTAGAATTTTATTTTTATTTTTTAGGTATAAACAATGTCCATGTCCTCTTTGGTTAAAAAGCCATTTTGCATTATTTGTTCTAGACGTAGGAAACACAATAGCTTATAGGATCTTTACAAAAAACTATACAGCGATTCTCCACGAAAACAGAACGAATCGAAAAAATGTGCCCGATCGGGCTCAAAGTTGGAGTAGGGGGTTCCTTAGGCCCGTATTTTCATTGTTTGGCCATTAGGGTGACTTACGCCATTTTTGGTTAGTCCGTATAATTGTCTTTTTCGTCAATTCGCAAAAAAGCTTGTTGTTGTATCACTTAAGCTTGTTTGCATGGTGCAAAATCTGGGACCGAAGCTATAAATTTGAAAAATGGAGATTTTTTAGAAAATGTTGAACTTATGATCATTTTAAAGTTCACTTTATGTTGCGAAATTAATTTTACTGGCAAAAATTACTTAAAATGATTTTTTGTATAATACCCTCTTTAGTTGCATATTTTCCACAAGTTTTCATCACTTTTTCAAAATTTCATAACTCCGGTATCAGTATCAGCACCAAATCAATTCTCTGACCCTTCGTAAAACGATTATTTTTGTATTTCTTTTATTTGGATGACACCTTGTGCGTACCTTTTCTATTACCAAAGAAGACATTCTACACCAGGCCTGCCCAACGTCCGCCCCGCGGTCCGGATCCGGCCCGTGAAGACATTTCATCCGGCCCGCGACGGCTTTTCAAAATAGTTCTATGACCGGCCCTTCATAAAATATTCAATTAATAAATTGAGCATCTAAATTTAAAAAAAAATATCCTGGGATCAATTTTTCAGATATTATAACAAAACATTTATTTGTTTATTTTGCTTTTGACATACAATGTTGCTAATTCAAAGTTTGTTAGGATTATGCCTTTGTATTTTTTGAAATGATTTTATTTCACATCTAAACATTCTTTATGTTTGAATTCAATTCTTATCATTTCAATATTGATGTTATCAGAATTAATTATTAAACTTGAAAATTATGCAAAAAGATTGCAAAAGACACTGAATTCTAATTTCCTCAAGTTTTGGCTGTTTTTATTTCTAATTCAATTGTTTCTTTTTTGAGGATTTTGATTAATTATTATTTGTTTTCAGAGCAACTTTTCAACGATAAAGGAAAAAAAAATAAAAACAATCTAAAGAAGTCAAGAAATCAGATAGCATTTTCTCATAATCTTCAATAATTCTAAGAAATTTGAAGAATGACGAATCAGGTATATATTTGTATACATTTTTTTTTTAATTTCATGTCTTTAAAATAATTTTGAAATGTTTTGTAAAATATTTGAATAAAGGTAAACAACAACGCAAAAATTGTTTTTTGTAGAGAAGATTTGAATTCAAATTTCGTTTTTATAAATTTTATCTTGTCTCGTTGATTTTTCAAACGTGTAAATCAAATAAACACATCTTTGAAAGTAATCTTTGTATTTCTTTCTTAAAATCAAGTTATTTTAATCTTATTTGCAACACTTGTTTATGTATTTGTTTACTTGAATTAACCTATTAAAATACATTTTATGAAACATTTTTTTTACTGTTTTTTACTTTCACCAACATTAGTTCCGGCCCGCCATTGCTTTAGAAAAATCAGATCTGGCCCGCAGGGCCAAAAGGTTGGGCACCCCTGTTCTACGCCATTAGTTCGTTCATTGAAGTCTCCATACAGTTTTGGCAGCTGCCCATACAAAAAGGCTATTAAAATATTCAATAATCTTAATTTTCTGATTAATCTGGTGACTTCCGCAAAGGTATAGGTATTGCTTTACCCGGATAAAAAATTACCATTTGATTACCATATTGGATCATACAATGACACTTTGAGAAATGGTAACTATTTGTGAAATCGTTTTTCAATTTCCCAAAATTAAAATTTAACTATATTAAACTATTTGTGAACTGTTTGATTTAAGGTTACTTTTTGCCAAATAGTACTTAAACCATTTATTTACCATACAACAAACAGTTTTTTGACGAAAATAGTACTGAGTTTTTTAAGGTTACCATTGCTAACCACCCTTATGCCAGATGGTTAAACCATTTGTGAGATAGTAAAAATTCAAGCCAACCATATAAATACCATTTTTAAAATAGTAGTCAAACATTTTTGGAAATGGTAGTAACAATATAGTTTAAAGTTCAATTACCATATGAAAAAAAGTTTTTATATGGTACTTTTTTATGCGGGTAAGACTTAAAAATTATATTTTCAAAAATTTCAAATCAGTCCTTACATTTGAAAAGGCCACAAAACACTCATTGTACGCAAACTGGGCAGCTACTCAGCAGGACGTCTTCTCCGTGTTGTTTGTTTCGGTGTGGGGAACTTGCCAAAATCAAAAAATCGAACTTTCGAAGAAAACTACGGCTTAGTCTTGGGCCATTTATTTTAAGAAAAAGCAAAAGTAAAGTTGGCAGAGGTTCCTCCTCGATGTATTCTCTGTAACGTTGTCGAATACGAACTGAACTGATGAGCCGCAGCTCCCTATCGGCTACCCGATCGATCGTGCTGACGATCGTCGGCGGAAATGCAAAAGATCGCAGAGAGCGATAAGAGATTGATTGAGAAAACACAACAATTCATGATTACATTAGAACAGTCCAAAAAATCTTATATCTAGGGTAACAAATTCAATCTTCAGCAGTAGGTCTCCAACACTCATTTTAAAACATATCAAATATGAGGGTTGGAAACAATCCAGATTTTTTTCGTTACACTTTTTTTTTCAAGTAAAATTTCTAATAAAAACGTATTTTTTGATATTATTTTTTTATATTTAAAAAAACTAAAAAAGTAGTTTATACAATAAGTTGCCCATAGAGATTTGTTCAGCACCAGTCGGTAAATTCTATAACAATTTCAATTTTTGACATTGAAAATCGAACGCATATTTTCTAAATTATCGTCACTTAAAAAATCTACTCTATTTTGCACTGAAATAGAAGCTAAGGTAATACTTTTCAATATTGTTTTGTTTTGAACGGTGCCTTCTATTTTATTAACATAACTTTTGTAAACTATTATTTGAGTGAAAGGGATACACTCTTGTTTGAAAAATGTATATGCTCCTTTGAAATGTTAGGCTCCAATTAATCGACATCGACATTTGACTTAAAATTCCATTCCAATGGTACTTTTTGGAGTTATCAATTTTTTTATGTTTTCAGCAATTGTCGTATTTATCTAACTCGGTGAACCTTGTTGGATAAATGTTCAATTCGTGCAGAAAACTTCTTCTTTTTGCAACATGTTTAATAAAACTGTATTTCAGAATCAATTCAATTCCAATTTCAAAAACTTAGAACTTTTGAGAATTTTACTTAAACAAATAAAAAAAAACTGGATTTTCAATGGTACAGCCATATTTTTTTCTATTTTCAGTCCAGATCATAAACCTGCAAGTTTGACATACACCAAATCGATAAGTAAATTCCTTCTCAAGATTCAGATATCATTTCAGTACAGAAGTTATCTTGCAGCGATGTTTTTGCCTTCCTCACCTTACTGAGGAAAGGCTATAAAATCACTCGAAATATGAACTTCTTAATACGAGCTCCTGAACCTACCTTCACGTATACATATCGACTTAGAATAAAAAACTGAACAAATGTCTGTGTTTGTTTGGTTGTGGATGTGTGCACCGAAATATTCTCACTCAATTATCTCAGCACTGGCTGAACCGATTTGGACCGTTTTTGGTGCAATTCGATTCGTTTTGGAGATTATAAGTCTCTATTGAAAATTATGATGTTTAGTAAAGTACGTCAAAAGTTATGCTAAAAATACCATTTTGAAGAAAGTCCCGAAGATACTATACATTTTTAGAAAGGTATTTAGAAGACCTTTCCAACGAGCCCAAAACATCAAAGATCTGATAACCCTATAAAAGTTTTAGCACTTTAATGTTATTTATTCATTTTTTTAAGGCCGGATCTAAGATATTTTCATGAAACGATATCCGGATCTATCATGCGACCCATCGTTGGATAGGTAACCAAAAGTCCTTTCCAACGAGTTCAAAACTTCAAAGATCTGATAACCCTATTAAAAGTTATGAGCACTTAAGTGTTATTCATCCACTTTTTTGAGGCCGGATCTAAGATATTTTGGTAATAAAGATAATCGGATCTATCAAGCGACCCATCGTAAGATGTGTAGTCAAAAGACCTCTCCATTGAGCCATAAAAATTGAAGATCCTATCAAAAGTATTTTAATGTGAGGAAGGCATCAACCACCTTAGGGTGGACAAAATAACTTTTTTTTCTAAAATCATCGAATCTGCAAGATAACTTCAGCTCAATTTTTGTAAGGGAACTTCAGCTGGTTTTATATTACAGTCGTGCCTCGGTTTAGCACCGCATATGGGGGATGCAAAACCGAGGCGTGCATAACCGAGGCACAGAGCTTATGGGATTTTGGCTATATGGGAGACATTGGCTTTAATCGTACGAAAAATCATGCAAACATCAAAAAATTATAGTGTTTTGGAATCGGGATGATGTCAGCTATCCATTAAAATTATTATTTCATGAAAGTTTTCACAAAAATACGTATTTTTCCTGTATTTCGAAAATGCATTTTTTTTCTCTAAAGAAACCAAAAATATATTGTTATTGCAATATGGGTATCAAATGATCAGTTTTTTCATACATTTTTGATGTAATAACAACATTTTTAGAAAATACTCCAAATTTTCACAAAACTACGTTTTTTCGAAAAAATACTCAAAATTTCAATTTTTACAATATGGGTATCAAACGATCGGGATTTTTTCATACATTTCGATTGTAATAACAACATTTTTAGAAAATACTCAAAATTTTCACAAAACTACGTATTTTTGTAAAACTTTTCAAAATTTCAGTTTTTACAATATGGGTATCAAATAATCGGGATTTTTCATACATTTCGAATGTAATAACAACATTTTTTGAAAATACTCTTAATTTTCACAAAACTACGTATTTTCGAAAAAAAATCAAAATTTCCGTTTTTTCAATGTGGGTATCAAACGATCGGGATTTTTTCATACATTTCGAATGTAAAAACAATATTTTTTGAAAATACTCAAAATTTTCACAAAACTACGTATTTTCGAAAAAATACTCAAAATTTCCGTTTTTACAATGTGGGTATCAAACGATCGGGATTTTTTCCTACATTTCGAATGTAATAACAATATTTTTTGAAAATACTCAAAATTTTCACAAAACTACGTATTTTTGAAAAAAAAATACTCAAAATTTCCGTTTTTAAAATGTAGGTATCAAACGATGAGGATTTTTTCATACATTTCAAAAAAAAATAAAAAAAATGAAAAAATCAAATTTTTCACAAAACTACGTATTTTTAAAAAAAATACTCCAAATTTCCGTTTTTTACAAGAGGTATCCCGATTATTTGATACCCATATTGTGAAAACTGAAATTTTGAGAAGTTTTTCAATCATACGTAGTTTTATGAAAATTTTCAGTATTTTCAAAAAATGTTGTTATTACATTCGAAATGTTTGGAAAAATCTCGGTCGTTTGATACCCACATTGTAAAAACGGAAATTTGAGTATTTTTTTCAAAAAATCGTAGTATTGTGAAAATTTTCAGTATTTTCAAAAAATGTTGTTATTACATTCGAAATGTTTGAAAAAATCCCGATCGTTTGATACCCACATTGTAAAAACGGAAATTTTGAGTATTTTTTTTTCGAAAATACGTAGTTTTGTGAAAATTTTTAGTATTTTCGAAGAATATTGTTTTTACATTCGAAATGTATGAAAAAATCCCGATCGTTTGATACCCACATTGTAAAAACTGAAATTTTGAGAATTTTTTTTCGAAAATACGTAGTTTTGTAAAAATTTTGAGTATTTTCAAAAAAATGTTGTTATTACATTCGAAATGTATGAAAAAATCCCGATCGTTTGATACCCATATTGTAAAAATTTAAATTTTGAGTATTTTTTTCGAAAAAACGTGGTTTAGTGAAAATTTGGAGTATTTTCTAAAAATGTTGTTATTACATCCGAAATGTATGAAAAAACCTGATCATTCGATACCCATATTGCAATAACAATATATTTTTGGATTCTTTAGAGAAAAAAAAAAATGCATTTTCAAAATACAGGGAAAATACGTATTTTTGTAAAAAAAATTCATGAAATAATAATTTTAATGGATAACTGAAATCATCCCGATTACAAAACACTATAAGTTTTTGATGTTTGCATGATTTTTCATAAGATTAAAACCAATGTCTCCCGTATAGCAAAAAACCCATAAGCTCTGTGCTTCAGTTAAGCACTGGGCCGTGCTTAACCGAGGCAGCTGAACGGTGCAAAACCGGGGCAGTGCAAAACCGAGGCGTGCAAAACCGAGGCATGACTGTACAGAATGCTAGATAATTTTGGTTGTGGGTATAATAAATGATCGAATATACTTATGACTAAATTAAACTAAATAAATTCCGTTCTAAAAATCATTACTTGCATGATAACTTCAGCTGGTTTTTTAGAACCTGGCTGCATGATAAATTCGATTTCTATAAAACCAGCTGAAGTTATCTTGCATGTAATGATTTTAAGAACGGAATTTAATTTTTTAGAACGGCATTCAATTTCTGTTATTTATTCATAAAAATATTCGATCAATTATTTAGAATAAAATTTTTTTAACTGAGGTTATCTTGCAGAAAGTTATCTTGTGAATTCAAGCTGAAGTTAACTTGCAGATTCAATGATTTTAGAACAAAAACCATCGCTTCAAGGCAACTTCTGTACTAAAAAGTTACCATGCAGCGATGTTTTTTTGATTTTTAGTACTTGCATGATATTTTTTTTTGTACATTGCAAGAAAACTTCGGCTATATCACTTTGCTAACTTTTGAGTTCTATTGAGTGATCAATTCCACTGCACTGTACCATCTTGATGCGACTAAGTAAAGTCAGCGACATTTTGCAGTACAGTGTTTTGACATTCTTCCAATGTAGTGCATCACCTAGGATCCCAGGGCATTTAAAAAATGTAAAATACAAGCAACTGTTTCAAAAATTGAATTAAAATAGAAGCGTTTTTGTGGATTTTTTTGCTGCAAAAAAGATTTTGCAGTGGATTTTTTTACGATCCCAAATTTTTGAAGGAGCCCAAACATGCTAAATATGATTTTCAATGATTGTTTTAAGATGATTCAGATGAAATTTTGAAGGTTTTTTGCCCCTCTGATTTTAAGGAGGTGATGCAACGCTAAAGCCAAAAGCTATGATCCCTAAATTTAAAAAAAAACAAGGACAAACATAAAGGCCAGAACAATTGACTGCTGTCCATTTTCCATCGCGTTCAGACTCTTGATCGCAGCTTTCCCCATGAATGGACCACGTCTGGGTAGAACAGGTTCGCTCGCATTTCGATCACCACCGATCCATCGATCGCGCACCAGATCAATGAGCGTTACGCAAACGGTGAAGGGGCGTGGTTGAAAGTGTCCGTGTTTTATCAATGAACTCAATACGCTTGATCGCAGCAGATGATGCTCCTCGTAGGCAGATGATAATGATGGGTGATTGTGTGATGAAAGGTGATGCTGCAGCCGCCACCCGTTTATTTTGTATACGTTTACGTTTATGAATGGAAAACGGACCGAGCGCGCGCGGCGGCAGGTCAATGAATATGACACAATGTGGCAGTTGTTGACCGGACAGTAGTGGTCCAGAGGACGCGACGGGCTTGCCGGAGGACGGTAATGATGCAATTAAGACCTTCGCAGCGAGGAGAGAGAGTTGCTCCTGCTGCATAATTGATTGATCAAATTATCTCATAACTGATGGTGCACATTGGTCGGTCGGTATTTTTTTTATTGCCGATATGCCCTTTTGTTTTGTTTTTGTAGTGCGGTCAGAAAGTCAGGAAACCGGAACAGCATGCAAAGTGTTTACGGGTAACGCAAAAAATGGGTACCCTACGCCAAGGTCGAGTTTTATCACCCCTCACGAGCTCAACGGTCAACTTGAGGCCGTTGTGAGCTGTTGTCACAGAGTGTTTTTAAAAAAGCAAGCTTCATAAACTTTCGAAAATCTGTATCTCGACTTAGGTCAAGAAACATAAACTTACCAGGTGCAAAAACGTCTGAATCAATTATGTTTGAAATTTTTCAAGTTTGAAAAGCAGTGTTTCTAGAACAAAAAAATTAGCTGCAAATTATTTTTATTTTGTTTTTGTGTATGATATGAAAAAAAATGCAAAAATAAATTAAACTTTAAACTTCAAATATCTAAATTTAACAAAAAGTTGTATGATACTAGTACCTAGAGCACACTTGCCACAAGAGAGCACCAAACCAGCCAGCTTAAGGTTGGCCGAGAGAAAACGCACCAGCTACCTAGTGGCCACGGCTAGTCAGGTGCAGACCCTCCCAACCCTTAGGAAAAACAGGGTCTCAACAACAGCGGAGCCTCAACTTTGAAGGGGGCACCCTATGATGATCTATCGATGCAACAAGCTTCGTGAAAAGTAAAATAGTAATTATCAACAACAATGTTTTACTGTCGATAATGATAGAGGAAAGGTAGTTGGGAGGGCTGGATAGCGCATAGGAAACATAGTTGCGCTGGGCTGTGGGTTTGGGGGGTTTAGGGTTGAATTGGGAGCCAATGGCTAGTCACTAGCCAATGAGCGAAACGGAGTGTCTGCTTAACGGTGGTCGATTTTGACCTTAAACTACGAGGAGCTATGAAGGTTGGACGGACAAAAGGGTTGTTTTGTAGAGTGGTCAACAATCATGAACACGTGGATGATTGTTCATACCGAATACCTGGCAAGGTCTACATACCTAACTAAGTGAATTTTTAATAACAAATTTATCAAAAGCCTGAAATTTAAAAAAAAATGTTTTCCAAATAGTTGAAATTACTTTCCAGATTCGTTCTATACACACTAAAAAAATTGAATATTACAATTTAGGTAATCGTTAATCACACCTATTATTCAATCGTGTAATCGTATTTTTGATGTAATATTACGATTATTCTGACGTAAATCAACGAATTTTGTATTGATGGAGCTGTACACCATACGAGATCTAACATTACATCATAGAGGACCTAATTGTACGTTTAATTTAATGCACATATTTGGAGCATCAGATTTGATGTAATTTTACATCAAATCAAACCCGATTGTACACATTTTGACCGTTACACAATTGCCAGACTGCCAGCCTGCCAGAGTGATGAAACGTCAAAACAACCGCCATGTTCGACGTCGCGAAAAAGCTGTTGCAGAAACAGAAACGTGTTCGTAAAGATTTTGCTCAAGATCTTTCGCCAGAATCTGCTACCTGGTGCCATCAAGTCTCAGAAATAGTTAAGTTTGAGCTTATTGAAGTGCAGTTATATTTTTGTTTGAGACAGTTCACAACAAATTTTGCATTTTCCGTGTCGTTTCTGTCTAGATTTTTGAAGTCCTGAAAATAATAACGACAGTGTGTGCTAGAAGTAGGTTCTCCAGCTTGACCAGGTTGAAACCTTCTCCGGCCTGAAGCCGCACGGAGAAAAGAGAGTTCTCAAAATCGTGAACAAGCGTTCATGAAAATGGGAACCACGAACAAAGTGTTCAAATCCCATGGTACGATTTCCAAAAACGTACCATGGGATTTGAACACTTTGTTCGTGGTTCCCATTTTCATGAACGCTTGTTCACGATTTTGGGAACTCTTTTTTCTCCGTGCGGATGATAAAAAGTGTTTAAAGAGTCGTCATGTCAGAAAAGATCCGGAGGCAAATCATTGTGATGTGAAATTGAAGTATGATGCAATAAAAACTATTAACTCTTAATCCTGTAGCCCTTTTCTTTCATCCAATTAGAATTATTATATTCCAATAGGAATAGTTCCCCACTAAAATAACGTTTAATGTAATTTTACACGACTTCGGATGATTGTTGGGATCGTGTAATATTACGTCTAATTTGATGCTCCAGTTATATGCATCTAATTTGACCGAAAATTACATGTTTTTTTCGTAGTGTGTAATTCAACTCAAGTTTACAAATAAAAATGCACATTTCAGCATTTCTGGCCAAACACACAGTAACAAATAAACTCCCAACAACCACTAAACCACCACCTTGGCCTTCTACTAGCCTAGCCACTTATCACACCACAAAGTACTCCAACAGCATCCGTCCTAGACTCAGTGTTGAAAACGCTCGCGCCAGCCAGCCAGCCAGATATTGAACGCCCCCTTAGCGCGAAACCTCCTTCTCTCTTAAGCACACACCACACTCGTACAGTAACTCATCCGCGCCGCTCTCAAGAAGAGGTCTTCTCCATGATGACAGTCCAATTTGCATAAATACACACACGAAAACAGCTCACATGTGGCGTTGAATGAGCCAACTTAAGGCCAGTGCCAAAAACGAAGATCACTTGCCAGCAGTGACTCGCTTACGGGATTCTAACCTGACGCCTCTGCTTGAGAATTTGAGGAATTTCCAAAAAATAAATAAACATAATTAGATCAAGTAATTCCTGCTCGTTACGCCACGTTTCAAGTTACCACATTTGTCCGAGATTACCCCGAAATCCCTGGGAACACAACTGTTGCCAATTTCTCCCAAACAGGATCAGTATCAGGTAGCTTCAGAGAAGGAACACCCGCGGTAATATTGGGCATGGGAAAATAGTTACAGCAAAACGGACTCTTGCTGTTGTGTTGCCCAAATCTCGTTACACCTGAGCGGAATCGAAGGACCGACGCTTCATGAGAAAATCAGCCAAACAATGGCAGAACTTCTGTGTAGGAGGGATCGAGGAAGGAAGAGCCCATCAAGAGGGCTCTCCAGGGGACTGCCACCGGCAGGATGCTGCTGGATGCTCCGGTGAATGGTGTGCGATGAAGGTAACGAGATTAGGCTAGCTAATCCAGGTGGGAGGATGGAACTGAGGGGAACTAAGGGAAGTGGAGTTAAAATTTAGAGTTTTTACTAAACACAACTAAACCATGATCGCATAAATGTCACATAAGGATAATTCTCCGCAAACTCACACAGCAGTTGCTCCGACCCCTCTTCGATTTGCGTGAAACTTTGTCCTAAGGGGTAACTTTTGTCCCTGATCACGAATGCGACGTCCGTTTTTTTATATCTCGTGACGGAGGAGCGGTACGACCCCTTTCATTTTTGAATTTGCGAAAAAAAATGTATTTTTCAATAATTTCCAGCCTGAAACAGTGATGAGATAGAAATTTCGTTGATCATGGCCGTTCATGGTCACCCGCGACAGACACGGACGACGGAACAAAGAGAAACGCAAAAAGTATTTTTTTCAAAACTTTTTTTCGAAAAATCGCCATAACTCGTGATGTTTATAAGCAAACCCCTTATGTCACCCTTATCAATTTTTTTTGTAATTGTCTACAATGTTGTAGAACATTGTTACACTCTAAAAAATAACCTTGCAAAGTTAGATAAAACACAAATTTTTAAAATGAAAAATATAGTTTGAAATGAAAAAAAGACCCTTCTGGGTTAATGTAGATTCGAAAAGTACGTGAAATTTTCCTTAAAATTACATGTTCCAAACAATTTGACAGTTGAATAACGGAAAATTGCAGCGTTTTAAAAACATTCTTATTATTTTTTGATGAAAAATACGTTTTTTTCGGAATTCTGAGTACGCCATCAAATCGGGCGTCTAATTTTAAACAAAAGTTCCTTTGACACCAAATTTCTATCTCATCATTGTTTCAGGCTGAAAATTATTGAAAGACGCCTCTTTTTTCGCATGTTTAAAAATGAAAGGGGTCGTATCGCCCCTCCGTCACGAGATATCAAAAACGGACCTCGGATCCATGATTAGGGACAAAAGTTACCCCTCAGGACAAAGTTTCACGCAAATCGAAGAGGGGTCGGGGCAACTTTTCCCGATTTCGTATGAGCTGGTAGAGAATTGCCCATGCATTTTTTTCGAGTTTTCATAATTTTACGAAACAGTTTTTTAAGTGATGATTTTGACAATTTTTGACCAGTTTTTCGAAGATTTTTTCCTTAAAACTTAATCGTGTGCTTTTGAAAGTATTTTTGTCGAAAGGTTCAGGCATTTTTAAATAAGAATATATGCTTTTTCGTAAAATGCTGATAACTCGTGAAAAATACGTGCAAATTCTTTTTTTTTATTGAATTTGAATTTATATACTTACTTTGGCCAGAATCGAGGGACATAAGCTTCAATCAATATTTGCAACAGCCTAATTTAACTACGATATGAATATGACAATCGGAAAGTACACCATTATCAAGTTATCTAAGGTTATACATAAAAGCATATTTTAGATATTTTTAAATAGTCTTATTTTTGAGCTGGTGATATAGCGGTAACAATTTATCAAAATTGCAATGTTGAAATTTAAAACCGTTGGAATTTTTTTGATTGAAAAAATTAAAAAATTTAAATCATGACTGACATTTCTAAAAAGTTATTTTTTTGGTTTTTATATAATTTGCCTAATTTTATTTTTAAAAAGTGGAACTTATTTGGCAAAAAAAAAGATTTGCAATATTTCCAAGAAGATTATTCTTAAAAAAAATGAAAAAGGACATTTAAATCAAAAGTAATTTTCTTATTTAGTTTCTGTGGCCGAATGATTGGATTTCGCATTATTAGTGAAGGGCGATGAGTTCAATTCCTTTATGGCTCTGCAAAGTAAGATTTCTTTCAAAGAGTAAAAATGGTATCTGGGAATACTGACCGGTAGGGGATGGGTTTCGATGGGTAATGAAACATTTATTTTTTGCAACGTTATGTTTTTAGAATTTTCTTGTTTATGCAGATTTAAATAAGAGTCTCCTGAGAGCTCATACTTGAACTAAAATAATTGGCCCATTTTCTAATTCTTTTAAATGATAAAACCGGCCGACAAAGTTTCTGCGCAGATTCAATTCAATTCAAAACACGTGCAATTTGAACTTTTCAGAAATATTAAGACAGGCCCGAATGGGGTTTTCTCCAGAGTTTGTATGGAGAAATAGTGCGGTTTGCTCTTTGTTCATATTGCATGCAATTTCTAAGTTGTATGTCAGAGCGACGAACCGCCCTAATGCTCCATACAATGTTCTAAATATATAATATATATAATGTCTAAATATTCTTAAACACCTTAAAGTGCACGTGTTTTAGGGGACCAACGTGTTTCAGCATGAACCTCTCAAGTTGAGTCTGCGCAGAAATTTTGTCGGTCAGTGTAATCATTGCAAAACTCTAGAAATTCTCCAGATCAAACACCAAGCCGTTGATTTCCCAAGGATATCACCTACCTTGCATTTCATCATCTTTCAGTTCACAGTTGAGGATCTCTCTTTTATTTCTTCAGGAAATGTAAGCCAATATGTTCTACTTGCACCGTCATCGGTAGTGACGAACCCACGGCACATACTGCTGCTCAGACGAACCAGAACTCACGCTGGGCCATAAATGAGGTTTTAATTCGACACGGCTGCCGGCCCCGACGGATGGACGACACAGGATGATGCCGATGGGTCCTAGTTCTTATTGATAGTTGGAAGAAATTTGGTCATGCGCTGGAAGGTCCGAACGTGATGAATGGGAGCCATATAGTGGATAGATCAGAAGCAAATGAGACAAATTAGAGGAATAATTTATATTTGGAAAATTATTTTCTCTGCTCAAATTAAAAAAAAAAACATAAATTTTTAAAATCTCTGATAATTAATTTGTAGAAGCTGATATTTTCCTTTTTTTTAAATCGATTCAAAAATCATAACCTGTTGATATTCTGACTCAACTCAAAGGAAGCGAACCTTCCTCAAAAACGAGAAGCATCACAATAAAAGTACATCAAAACCATAAAATGCTTCAAAAAACGGCCACCCCTCCAGAATTCTCACTTGGGGACCAAAATCGCTTCCGTGGGACAAACTCAAGTGCGTACGACGACGACGATTCCTTCAACCTGCTTCTTCTTCCGTGAGTCCTAACCTACAGAACTAAAAATTACTTGAATGAAGGCAGTCGTTTCGATTTTTTTTTTCTCATGATTCTCATTTTCTGGTCCAAATCGGCCTGCGCGCACGTCCTTTCCTTCTTTTTTTGCTGCTGCCTTGGAAAGATTTCCTGTGGGCACAGACATTTGAAAAAAAACTCCGTCAAACAGAAGGACCCAAACGACGATCGTCGTCGGGGAGTTTTTTGTTCTCACTTCATTTTCGAGGGCGAGACATGTGTTACGCAACCTTTTCTCGGCGATGAAGATCTTGGTTTTTTTTATTTCTTGTTCTGTTTTTTTTTTGAAGTTCAGGAGTTCGATCGTTACACTTGATCTCGTCGCCGTCGTCGTCCCAGATGGTGGTGCCTGCCCCAGATGATGATTATGTTTTCGGGAACACTTTCACTAATGAGTTTTGACGAGTTGTTTTTCTGTGGTGAATTTGGGAGGGTTTTTTATGTATCTGTCGCCTGCGCGTTTTTTGTGCATTGTGAAATTATTTTAAAATTAATTGGTCAAGTGTTGTTTTGTTGAAATAAGGCCGTTACAAATATTTTCCAAAGTGTATATCCCTTGCCTCTGGCCAAAATCAAAGGATGGACAAAAAAAAATTAAAAAACATCTTACCACGGATTCAACATTATAAAATGCTTTATACATCAGTACAGTTATATTACAATCATAAATTTTCAAAAAACCATAAAATCATACCAAAATATAGCATGTGGAAGACCACAACAATACCAAAACATTTTATTCCAAGGGTAAAAAAATAGCATAAAACATAACCATTTCAATACCAAGTTGGGGTATTGTTGATTTTGGAAAATTGCTTGAATACCAAAACTTGGTATTGCCATGGTTTTATTTTTGGCAATCTCGTTCCCTTGGAATATCAGATTTTGGTGTTCTTGTGGTTTTCCACATACATGGTTTTGGTATGATTTCATGGTATTTTACCATCAAGGGCACATTTTGGTCGTTGGTATTTGGACAAGTAATACCAAAATTTGGTATTTTCATGTCATTTTTTAGTGAAGCAGTTCCAGTTAGTGAAAAAAAGGGAATGGTCTATATGCAACAGCCAAATCTACTCACCTGATGATTCCATGTTGTTTTTAGTGATATTCTTCACCACATCGAATACATTTGTCATTGATGAACGGCTTGTGCTTGAAGTTCTTGAAGCCTCTGAAAAATAAAATAATTAAAAATAAATGTTATTAAAATGAAACTAGATTCAAGTCACCAAAAATTCAATCATACTATCAATTGACTCGTTAATCAAAGTATTTGATTATCGCGACTTAGACAAATTTCAACGATTTTACATTATTTTCTAAAAAACGGAATCGACGTAACACCTTATAATGTGGCCCTCTTAAACCTTGCGGTTTTGTCAACGGATCCACAGGCGTGTATCGTTCTTTTTGCGACAAGACTCCGCCTCCCGGGTCTCCTAAGTGTGAAGGTATGGGCACGGGGAGAGGGCACCGAATACCTATATTTACACTTAGAATTTTTCTAAGTGAGTGTATTTGAAAAATCAACTTTAACATTTTTGGTTTTCAATTTCAAGTCATTTTTACGCAAAATTAATGACCTTGTCAAAATAGGTCAAAATTTTCCCATAGTTTCAAATGAATTTGATAAAACATTGTAATATTATTTGGTATTTACCAAGATAATACCAAAATGTGGTATCCTGACTAAGAAAATTCTCCAAAATTTGAAGGTAATTCTTTATGGGGTACAGGGCAGATTATCCGATTATCCGAAGCATCGCTTATTTTTTTCTTATTTTCTTATTTTTAACAAATTTAAATTTTCCCATAGCTTCAGGGGAATATGATAAAATACTGTAGTACCAAATACAGTTCACACTCGATTTTCCGAAGCCTCGATTATCCAAAGTTTCGATTATCCGAAGGTTTGACTTCGGAGAATCAAAACACAAGCATTTTTTTTTTTGTATTTTTATTATTTTCTTGCTTTTAACATCAAATTCGAGTTCTGCGACCTCATTTTAGTTTTATTTTGAATGGTTAGTTGCGTATTACATTGAAAAATATATATTTTTTTTCATTATTTCACCGCAGCCATTTTTTCCACCTTGGATCTTGGATTTAAAAATTCTAAATCACCTTGGAGTAGTTTAAAGGTCATTTACTAAAGCTCAAGAATCAAAAATAAGACATGACAAAAATGTTTCGTGATTCGATAATCCGAAGTGAAATTTTGACAAGGCCTTCGGATAATCGAGTCTGGACTGTAATAACAAAATGTGGTGTCCGATCATCTGCAAATTTTGCAATATCAAAATAATACCTTAAATTGGTATGATTCCAAATTTTGCTGTTGCATAATCCTTATAACAAATTTTAAAGGGTTCAGCAATACCAAAATTTGGTATCGAATTGATACCAGGGAAAGGTATTATTAACCATTTCTCTTGTTACATAGTACAGAATATTTTTGGTTTTTTTTCTGAAATAGCAAACGATTTTGAAAAAACTGCATCAATAACGCTTAAGTGATGAAAATTCCTATGGGACATTTATGTGAACAGGGGCAGTGTACGACTCGTGTTGAAAAAATCATCATATTGCAACCTATTGCACATAATGCTATTTCAGATAATGGTGTCATTCCTCCGTGAAAACGATAATCCTTCTCGCCCAACAATATGTTTGCTTTAAAAATCCGCACAAATCTACCTCTTTTTACAAAACTCCCGTTTCCCAAATTGCGGAATTAACTCATTCGACAGGGCCACTAAAACCACAATCGTGTCCCACCGTCACGTTCTCCTCCAGCATCCTGATGAGGATAAGATTATGATCGATGATGACACCTCTCTTTCTCTTTTTTTCTCCAAATCCCTCTGGATCCGATTTCTCCCACTGTCAAAACGTCTGGATAAAACTGCAGAAATGAAACCGTCAGCGAAAAAAGGGTTCCTAACCGTCGGAATTCAGGTAGGATCGTCCCCCTTCACTAAACTTAGTTTGCAGTTCGAAATTGGTCCAATTTTGCATCACAATTTGCGGCACAAACAGCGAAACCTCAGCGTTACAACCCGAAACTTGAGACCTCTTCCTTTGTGAGCACGACGACGACTCACGCGACGAACCCCGAGCTGAATCCCGAGCGAAATTTATTGATTGCGATAACGTACACGCACACACGTGGTTCAGGAAAAGGATGAAGCGATTTTAATTTAGGCCTCCCTAACAATGGTTAAGGGTTGAGGTTAGGGTCTTGATTTCTATTCTTTCCTATTGTTGAACTAATTTTTGCGAGATGGAATCCTTTTTATCCGAACCTTTCCTTTTTCTTTTCATTAAAAATTGTTAGCAAAGAGTGTCGTTTTGGCATTAACTAGCTGTGAAATTTGTTCACAATATTATTAGTTTTGTGGAAGTTTCCTCCCCAATCCCTCCCGACGGAACGAGGGCACGCACAATGCGAATAAAAGCGACCCAATTTTGGGTATTGTGTGCGCGAACGCAAGTTGACTTTTTTTTTGTTTGGTGGCAGGATTATTGGTTGATCGATTTCGGATAAGCGGAAGGGTTGCTGCGAGAGAAGAGTGTATTGTGTATTGTAAATCTCGGGCACGGGGATCGATTTATGAGTTCATAATTTGACAATTGGACAATGGACGTGACGTGACGGGACGGGATGTTTGCAGGTCACGTGGCTTAACTTTGTGTGGCAGGAAAAAGGTATGATCCGAACGAAAATAAAAATAAACAGGTGATTTAGGTTAAATCAGCACGTGGATATGATGATTTGATTAAAAAAACGAATCCTAAACAATAACAAAAAAAAGAGTTGATGCGTTTGATTATTTGAGAGATTTTTAACGACCTTTTTAAATGAAATTTAATTTTGAAATTCTTTGAGAATACTTCTCATCATCAAAAATTTTCATGAGTTTAGCTAATTTTTACAAACCATGAATAAAATGAAACTAATAAAAAAAATGTATCGCCGGAGCCTTGACCAAAATTGGAATGAAATTAAAAAATCTAAATTGGTTTTCAAAAATTTTAAACAGGAAGTAGCACGAAATGTTTTGAACAATTGAACAGTCACATTACTTTCACAATTTGCAAAACATGAAAGAATACATAAAAATGTTATTCTTCCGTAATGGTATCAACAAAAAACGAAGTTGACTTTATAGCTGTCGGCCACCATTGCTAGTACCAACCACTAGTGTCTTCCTTTTTATTTACAAGGACTTCGCCGCCCTGGGCTCCTAAGTGTATGAAAGTATGGCACGGAGCGACGGCGCCGAATACCCATATTTACACAAAGAATTTTAGAGCGCCCGCCGCAACAATGTGCTACAAAAAGCGACAAACGTGAAAAAAACTTTTTACAGGTTAAATAAATGATTTCTTTTAATGCCTGAAAAATGACTGTCTCCATTCAAACTGTTTTACCGATTCGTCTTTGACAGTAGTTTTTTCCCATATTTTTTTGTGAATATTTTGATGAGAGAAGACAAAAACTTGAACAAGGATTGGCCCATGTTAAGAAAAAAAGATTGGAAAAATAAATAAACAGATTCGAGAAACTGTCTTCTTACGGATGTTAAGAACCATTTAAAACTCTCCAGAAATGCATATTTTCAAATAAACGATGACTATATTTTCAAAAAACAAATCTAATTCATGTAAATGTAGAGTTATGTTAACCTGCTTAGTACATTTTTCTTAGCATCATTTTTTTCAAATCATTTCAAATATCTAAATTTTAACGAAAAGATCTTCAAGCGCTTCTGAATCTGAAAATTAAAATTTAAGTGTCATTTTTTAAATCAAAACATTTTAATTAATCATACTGACATTATTTTGTATGTCTGTCTAGCTTTTTTCAAGGAATATTTTAGTTTTTATTTTGATTATTTTGAAATCAAGATTGTCTTTCCAAAGGTAATATTGAGTTGTTGGCCTTTTTGAAAAGTTACCGTCATCTGGGGCGAATTGGGACTACAGTCTGAATAGGGACAGCAGTGTTTAGAGCACTTAAAGGTTAGAAATGGATGTACACATTTTGTTGGACTGAGTCTGCTCAAGCCGAAACCAACCGGAAAAAAAAAAACA
The DNA here is from genome assembly GCF_016801865.2 of Culex pipiens pallens. NCBI lineage: Eukaryota > Metazoa > Arthropoda > Insecta > Diptera > Culicidae > Culex > Culex pipiens. Next base: position 123,781,931 of record NC_068939.1, read on the forward strand.
AAATATTGTGCTGCAGCATGGTTAAAACTGCTGTCCTAATTCGCCCCATTTGTCCCGATTCACCCCAGTTGACGGTAGTCCTAATTTTAAAGATTTCAAATGAGTGCGTCTTCACCAACTCAACATACATATTTTAATAACTCGTGACGGAGGAGCGATACGACCTTTTCCATTTGTGTATGCCTTGTGAGAATCTTAATTAAATATCAAACCAATATTTGACCTCCAATAAAAAGTTTCCGAACCAAATTTATCAGATTTTTACCTATTCGTCTGACCGGGTTCGGGGGAGTAGCGATCAAAATTACCCCTAAGGACAATGATTCACGCAAGTCGAAGTGGGGTCAGGGAAACTTCCCCGCAAGAGTTGGCAAAAAATAACTCACATGGTACAAGGTAATCTTAAAATAGTGATTGTCAAACATTTGCAGATTCATACATACTATTTTAACGAAGAGGACTCACAATGTACCAGAGTCTATATAGAGCTACGAGCGCTGAAAGCTTCATAACGATTTTAAACAATTTTTTTGAAAAATAATTTGGAAATTCGAGTCATGCTAAATTCATTAAGAATTTTCAGTAAACATTAATAATAATATTGAATCGAATATTGTTGTTTGTTCCTGAAGTTAGATAAAAACGTGTCTTCGATTTTAAAGTTAGATAAAAGTGTTAGATTTTAAAGTTAGATAAAAGTGTTAGATTTTACGTTTAAAATGAGTCTTCGATTTTCATGCGCAGTCACCAAGTTTACCATTAATTTCGATTATTACATCGATTGATCAATATACAGCATTCCGCAGCTGAATCGAAGTCACATCTGGTTATTTAATCTTCTTCCCATTTTAATTTTAAAGAGCAAAAGATGCAGAATCTGCTGCAACTAGAAATTTGCATAATGCCGTACGTTCTTAAAAGTACCGATCCGCTCCGATAGTAATGATATGCAATTTATACCCCGAAAATATCCCATCATCCTATGGTCCCCTTTCGCCGAGATCGACGACCACTTTGAAGACACAATCCCTTTTCAGTACTGCGACAAAGCCCTCAAAGACCAGGGACATCGGGCTGCCGAAATGTGCATGCTTTGTCGCCGTGCCGTTCTAATCTCATTTCGTATGCCCAGGGACCATCCATCTCTTGTGTAGAAGAATAGGAAGAAGGATCACCACATCACATCAGGTCCAGGAAACGGCCCAGGACACAAGCCGGCGATTCAAATTTCTTATTAGGACCTTTTGTCATAATATCCCGATGGGAAAGGAGACCCTATTTTCGTCCTTTTCCCCTTGCTTCAATCAAGGTCAACCGATAGGTCGAAAATAGGTCTCTCGTCCCAGTTTTTATACCTGCATCGCGCGTATTTTTTGTCTACCTTTTCTTCCCCGACGTGGTCTTCGTCCGACACACTACACGAAAAGTTGTGAGTGATATTTTCCCACGTTTTTTGCCTCGCTCGCTGGCTGCCGGCCGAATCCGGATCGGATCTTACGAATCCTTGCGCAAAGGACGACGACTGCATGGAGTGGTGCCGGGTCTGTCCTGGGGCGAGAGTGAATCAACCGGCCCGGAATGTGTATGTGTGTAGCGAAAGAGGCAATCAGTCAGGCCCTGGAACAGAATTTCTGTGTGTGGAGGGAAGACTGTTGGGTCTTGATATGAAGACAAAAACGAGGAACTGCAACGTCACGGATTTTTTAAGGGGGCTGAGAAGTACAATTTGTTTTTTTATTTATTGTAGTTTTTTTTTTTTTTTGTACTTTCTATAACTTGACCTTCAAACGTGTAAAAAAAAGGTTAATGGATGTTTTTATTGTAATACGTTTTTGAGTTTTTTTTTTTTTTTGTTTTGCAATTTAACAAGTGTTTTTTTTTTATCTCTAAACCAATCAAAGACTTCGGGATACCAAAATGCGACTACAATACCTTCTGCACTTCAAATCAATTTATTGGAGTAAAGTTGTTTTTAGTGCCATACTGCTTGAAAAAACATGAAGGATTTATATTTTTGGTTTACTTAAAAACAAATGGAATCGTTTCAAATTATCAAGATTGAAATGCAGACTATTTAACAAAAAACCAATGCAAAAAATGCTAACAAAATTTTCTACTATTCTCTAGTTGGATTTCAACGGCCAAAATAGATCTAACTGCCTTGAATTTCTACGATTTTACGGAATTATTTTAAAATCACGAAATTTTTATCTCTCGTGAAATTTCATATTTCTCTGTAATAACGGGAAATTAACGGTGCGCATCAACCGGAGAGTTACGCACTGAGATTTATGTTGCTAACATTTTCTTACCTTAAAATCTACGAAAACTATAGACGTAATCATTTATTCATCCCATGAATCAGTGGTTTAAAACTGAATTGGGCAACTATTGGAACTATTGATGTGCCTTGCTCTAATACAATATTGGCCACTTCGAAAATTTCCCAGGGGGGGGGGGGGGGAATCCGGAACCAGTTCCGGAGTAGAAAATGGCCAGAGAAATATTTTGGAAGATCATTTTTGAAATGTTCTGACAAAATAAAGAATTTTGATACCCATATTGATGGGCCTTGCTCTGATATGATATTGGCCACTTCGAAGATTTCCCCGGGGTGAAATCCGGAACCGGTTCCATAGTGGCCAGTGGCCACAAAGATATTGTGGATTACCACTTTTGAAACGTGAATTTTGATACTCATATTGATGGGATTTGGCAGTGGCAGTGCGTGGCCGAATGGTTACGCTGTCCGCTTTGTAAGCGGATGATTCTGGGTTCGATTCCCATCTGCTCCAACCTTCCATCGGATGAGGAAGTAAAATGTCGGTCCCGGCCTTGGTTGTTAGGCCGTTAAGTCATTCCAGGTGTAGGAGTCGTCTCCATGCCATAAGTACAAACAACACACCAAACCAAGCCTACTCCGGTGGAATCGCTGGCGGCGGTTGGACTCGCAATCCAAAGGTCGTCAGTTCAAACACTGGGGTCGAAGGTTCCTTGGAGTAGAAAGAGGTTTGGGTGCTCTCCCCATTCAAGCCTTCGGACTCCTAGGTTCGAGCAGAAACTTGCAATAGAGACCACAAAAGACCCGGGGGTCGTTAATGTGGATGGTTTTTGATTGATGGGATTTGCTCTGATATGATATTGGCCACGTCATTGGTTCCCCGGGGGTACCCAGAACCAGTTCCGAAGTGGCCTGGATCCAAGAATTGACCTCAAATTAAACTTTTCTGAGTTGGTCATTCAATATCATAAAGTTTGGTACCCATATTGCCTGTTTGATCGGATTGGATACGGGTTAATATCAAACTACCAAAAGTACGTCGTTTATCGACCACCCAGTTTCTTTGGATGAACCCCAAAAAGGTTCATATTTTCACCAAACATTCTCCAAGATGTGTACAACAATTGGTTGAAAGGGTTTTACGATATCTTCAATCCAGAAATTATAAAAAATCAAACAGTCAAAAAATAACCCTATGTGGCAAAGTTAATCTCCCCTTAATTTGCTTCTTTTGTCCTGTCCAGATGCTGGTGCTTGATGCAAAATAATCAAATATGATATTTTATTCAAGTTTATAATCATAAATATACGTAAAGTCAAATCATTTCTAACATAAATAAAATTTAATAGAAAATATTTTAAGTTCTAACCATTTTGCGGATCTGTAAACTAAAATTTTATCAATTTTCCCTAATAAGCCAAATTAATGCTGATATATGCCGAATACAAATTGTTATGCTTCAAAGTTCTTATCGATTACTTAGTATTCAATTGTTCATCTATTTCTACAACCAAATCTGAATTCCGGACTATTTTTTTTTTTTTCATTTTCGGGAATTCCCGGGACAAAAATAAAAAATCCCGAGATTCGAGAATTCCCGGTTTTAGAAAAATCCCGGGAATTTTGTTCCGGGAATTCCCGGTATGGACGCACTAATTCTGATGTCATAAAATGTGTAATTTTACAGCAGTAACTGGTGAAATTTCCATCAGTTTATGTTAAATGTCACTTTTTACATATTTTTATGTGTAATATTCACAAAAATAGGTAATAATCAACTATCAATTTTTCAACCTTCAAAAATTTAGCTGTTTAAAAACGGTGTTCGGTTGTAGAAATACAGTTAAACAAACAAAAAAATCTTCAAGATCTGACACGGTCAAAACACGCCGTAATGAATCAAACAAGTTACGCCAGGTGACTTGTTTTGGGACCCCTTGGTTGCAAATTACCGTCTTCGAAATCTTGCTCCTTCTGGTTTGTAGTGGTGATCAAACGACCCACGTTAAAATAAGCTTATAATAGTAGCCGATGGGTGCCAAATAGCCAAAAACTGCACCGCGTGCAGATTTCTAGCCCGTTGGTCGGGGTTCGTTTCTTTTGTCTGGGACCAGTCTTCTCGAAACGGGTCCCTTGTCCACGCGGGATCTCTATGGACGGACACACAGTCAAGGGGGAAACCGTAGCGACTAATAAATTTTGCAACCGAAACAGTAAGAAATCAGCAGAAGTCGAAACGAAGAAGAATTCTGTTTTTGAGGTCACAGAGGTCTTTAACCGAAATTTTGGACGTTTTGGACTGTCTCCATTCGGGGTTTTTCGAGATTTTGAAGGAGAAATTTTGCAACTCTCTGTTTCTGAAGCACATTGTTAGTACTCTAGAACCGGTTCAGCACCATTTCAATCACGTTCTGATTTAAGTTCAGCAAACTGGAAACTGTTTTATCATTGCCCGAAACCCTGTGTTTATCTCTTGAAGGAAGAGCAGCATGTGCCGCGGAATCTGCTTCCACGTGGAACTAATAACATACCGCCGCGAAACTTCTACACGAAAGCCCCCAGAATTGGACCAGAATCGATTTATCTGGGGCGGCGTGCAAGGTGTTTCCGGATAACGAAAAAAAAATCCCGAAACAAAACGTTGTGTAATACATTACTGTGTGCAGGCGAAACGTGTACTTACCTGATATCTGATACCGCTCGTTTTTTTTCTCTTGCTGGCTGGAGGCTGCAAGCTGAGATTAAACCGCAACAGGGTTGGGTGCTTGATTTTCTTTCACCTGGTGAATCGATTTTCGGTTTCGGTTATGGGAAATGCATTTTGGGTGTATTTTTTTGTTGGTCAAATTGGAGTAACGAGGAAATTGTTGGACACTATTTAATCTACGTAAACTACGAAAAATAAACAAGTGATCATTTTTGAGCAATTTTTCTTTCAGTAAATATAACTTTTTCGATTCATAGCTACACAACG
>NC_068939.1:125108589-125116235 GCF_016801865.2 Culex pipiens pallens
GACCGCTCGTCAACGCCGAGCAGTGCGTCAAAGTCTGCATCGGTGGAATCTTCGTTAATTTGAACTGGCAGGGGGATCGTGCTGGAGTAGACGGCTGGAGGGTTTTTGGTTTTGATGTTAGGATATCTGCGTTGTTTAGGTCTTCTGATGGGGGTTTACTTACCGTAGAACAGTTTCTTGAGTAGCTGCTTTTGGAATTGGTGAAGTGTTGGGAACTTCTTGGAGTATCCTAATCTCTTGGTATAGCATGCTAGATGATAGTAGTAATATTGCATGAGTTCTTCGAAGCAGCTTTGCCGGAGTTCATCATTTGCGGAGGTGAAGAAGAAATAACACAGGTCGATCATGGGGGTGGCGTAGCAAGCAAACTGGAAGTCCAACAGGACGAGATCAATTGGTTTTCCGTTGGAGTCGTATTTGAACAGCAAGTTGTTCACCCAAAGATCACCTTGCGCAAACACTCGCAGATCGTCGTCACTTTCGTGATCAAACACCTTCAGACCCTGCTCTATAAAATGTGGGCGAAGCTTCCGTAGTTTGTTCGAGTAGTAGTGCCATTTTTGATCCCACGTGCTGATCTCATTCGTCAAAGCATCGAAAGTTTCATAGAAAAATGGGTAGAATGCGTCCGTTTCGCGGGTCATCATCCCCGTGGTGTAGCGATCGAATATTGTTGGGTGCATTTCTGCGAGTTTCAACGACGTAGCGTGCAGCTTGGCCGTCAATTTCAGAGACATCTTCATGTGTGTCAAATCCAGCCCAACGGATCTGTCCGGCATGATGAATCCCTTCTTGGATAGATCGTCAAATATGATCACGTTATGATCGCGATCAACGGTCAACGCTGATGGGTACAGTTCGGAACGGTCTCCAAGTGATCTGGAAAGGCGTTTGAGCTCAGGAACAACCAGCTCGTACACATCCATCTCCTTTTCGTAAACGTTGTACTCGCCCAGCTTCTGAACGGCAAGATCTGTCAGCGCCATTCCTTTCACTATGTAGCTTCGACTAATCGAGAGCTGATCCTTTCTGTGGAACACAACCTGTACCCGGTAGATTACACTGGCGTAGTTTTCTCCCTTTGGTAGGGCATACTTCACGTCCACGGATTGCACCTTGATCGTAGAATCTCCCTTCACCTTCTTCAGCAGTTGTTCAAAGTAATCGGAGTTCAGCCATGTCGGAATCTCGCACGATTCCTCGATCCTGCTGGAGCACTTCTCTTCCGGCATTCTGGACGTGCTTCTGGACACCGAACTACTGATAATGCATCGGCTGGTCAGGGCTACGGATGGTTTTATACACATTATACTTGCATTCGAGTCTTCGTGAAGATGCGTCTGATTTACGACTTCGTTGCATGTCCGAGATGGTTGCGGTCTCTGGATTGGATCAGTGTAATTTATTCCATTTAGATTTGCACTATTTGTAGAATGCATTTCGCTTCGCGTAGAAAGCTCGTATCACGAAAATGAGACGTGTATCTTCCAGCCAGGAGGAAATACGTGAAGTAATTTCGTCACTTGTTAGATCGACCTAGTTCTAGACTGACACGCGCCAACTTAAACCTACATGTCGTAACAAGAAGATCCAGCATGATATATTGCTTCCAGACTGTTTGGACTTTCGGTAAATAACTGTTTTTCGTTCAAAAACTCTTACTCATTGTTGACCACCTTTTTATTTAAATTCAGTTATAATCTAAGCTCAATCAAAGTAGCCCAACAGGTCGAACCTGCACAAGGCTTGCTTCAGAATCGGCTCATACCGAGGGTTGGAGAAGATTTGTGCCCGGAAGGCCTCGCCGGCTGCGCTTTCCTGCAGGAATACGTCCATTTCGGCGTTCTCCGAGTTCTCCATCATGGCCAGCGGCAACAGACAGAACACCGCGTTGACACCTGGAAAGAGGGAGGATCGTGACGGTTGAGAGGTTAGGATGGCTCTTTTTCAACGGTTTAAAGATTCCTCTAAGATTCAAAGATTCAAAGATTCAAAGATTTAAAGACAAAAGAATTCGAAATTCTGATTATGAAAGAGTTCGAATTTCAGCGCTCCAGAGATTTAGAGTTAGAGAGATTTTAACATTCTGAGATTTTTTATAAATATTCAATGACTAGGTATTTTGAAAGTAATTAAGAGCGAGTTTTTCACCAATGTGAAACAGGTCGTATCGAGGTGCTCCGATTTGGATGAAACTTTCAGGGTTTCTTTGTCTATACATGAGATGAACTCATGCCAAATATGAGTCCTCTACGACAAAGGGAAGTGGGTTAAAACGGGCATTGAAGTTTGAGGTCCAAAACACATGAAAAATCTTAAAATTGCTCGCATTTCCGTTAAACTTCATCAATTCCTACTCTCTTAGATGCATTCGAATGGTCTTTTGAAGCCCTTTAAAATGTGATATAGACATCCAGGATTGGTTTGACTTTTTCTCATAGCTTTTGCAAACTACTGTTAAAAATGGATTTTTTTTAAAACCTTAATAACTTTTTGCAACAGCCTCCAACACCCATACTCCCATAGGTCAAAAGTTAGGGAATTTCATGGACTATAAGCCTACGGTAATAACTTTTTGGCCAATCGCAGTTTTTTTTTCATAGTTTTACGATTTTTCTAGAACAAACATTTTACAACGTTAGTTTTTGCCCTGTAGGCCTTCATAGCGGCACTTTTTGGTCTCAATTTTGACATATTCGGATTCCTCAGAAAATTTTACATTAGATTGAGGTGTTAGAATTTTGAATTTGATTGAAAAAAATTGCCATTTAGAATTAATTAAAATATTATTTAGCATTTTGTCGGATTAGGGGTAAAACAAGTTTTCGCCTACTTGATACAGCATTTGACGTATTGATCATAGGGTAAATAAAATCTATGTCTTTTTTCAAAAATGTTTTATTTAATTATTTTTTAAACCAAAATTATAACTCCAATACTTCTAACTTACGTGAAATTGTCCGAGGATTCCGAATATGACAAAATTGAGACCAAAAAGTGCCGTCTTCTTGGCCTACAGGGCAAAAACTAACGTTGTAAAATGTTTGTTCTAGAAAAATCGTAAAACTATGAGAAAAACTGCGATTGGCCAAAAAGTTATTACCGTAGGCTTATAGTCCATGAAATTCCCTAACTTTTGACCTATGGGAGTATGGGTGTTGGAGGTTGTTGCAAAAAGTTATTAAGGTTTAAAAAAAATCAATTTTTAACAATAATTTGCAAAAGCTATGAGAAAAAGTCAAACCAATCCTGGATGTCTATAGCACATTTTAAAGGGCTTCAAAAGACCATTCGAATGCATCTAAGAGAATAGGAATTGATGAAGTTTTACGGAATTGCGAGCAATTTTAAGATTTTTCATGTGTTTTGGACCTAAAACTTCAATGCCCGTTTTAACCCACTTCCCTTTGTCGTAGAGGGCTCATATTTGGCATGAGTTCATCTCATGTATAGACAAAGAAACCCTGAAAGTTTCATCCAAATCGGAGCACCTCGATACGACCTCTAGAACAAACCGAGCAGAATTTACAAATACTGCCTCTTAATTTTATGGGTCGCTCTAATGATACACCTCACGAAAAAGGAAACAGAGGAAGGTAATTTATCTTATCGCGCATTGAATCGCCCAATGTACATGACGTAGCCTCTCATCAAATGCCAAGTGGAACAAATATAAAAAGCAATTACGTTGACTATTATGGGACAATTAAAGCCGGTCAAGTTTGTGATATACACAGAAAAAAATATTTCTGTAAATTTACATTATTTATCATGTACCAAAAGGTATCATGATAAATGATGTATATTTACATTAGGTTCATTGGAAATTTACATTAGATTCATTGGAAATTTACATTAGTTTTGAAAATTTACATTAGTTTTGGAATTTACATTACTTTTGGAATTTACATTAGTTCAAATCAACTAATTCTGATTGGCCAATGGGAATGAGAAGCTTGACTTGGATTGCAGTAGGAAAAGGGTGTGGCCTATGTTCTATTTTAAAATTATTGAAGCGGGCAGCAAAATGAAATTCGGATTTTAAAAAGTTGTTTCACAGGTAGGGGACGGACGCTTTCTCGTCGACGGCCAAGTGGAATAACGCTGGACTGGAATCGAACGGACGACGGGTAGGATGTTCGGTGTTACTGCTGCTACCCGCTGCCGACTGAGCCATCTTCGCATTTTATAAACGAGCGGCTAAAGCATCAACTTGTTCAGATCGGACTCAGGCAGTGGGCCAGCGAAGTATGAGAGCGATAGAAAGAGAACCAAATATAACTATTTTTAGTTCGGGTAGTTTTGAAGTCAATGTTTGGCAGAAATACATTGGATATATGATTTACATTAAATGAGAATTTACAGGAAGCTGAACCCGGGTAGAAATTCATCAGATTTAAGGTTCCATGCTCAACGTTTCCATTAGATTCATGATTTACATTAGATTTAGATTTACATTAGAGTAATTTCCATGACTTTTTGCTCTTTACATCATATCTCAACATTACATTGAGTGAGTTTACATCAGAAACAGCAATTACGTGCTGTGTAAATTTACATATTTTTTTCTGTGTACTTACTGTGAAAGCCAGTCCTAACCACCTCCACGTGGATGTCCTGTAAAGTGGGAATATTCCCGGAGTAACGAAGCTTCCGCAAGGTTTCCGTTAAAATGGTATGGTAATACTGAAAAAAGATTTCTTTAAGGATATTTCACATTGAGAAAGTAAACAGAAACCTCACCCGAATGAACTCCAACCAATGTTTCTCCCGAATGTCATCCTGAACCGAGCCATTTAAAAAGTAGTTAAGATCAACTCCGGGAGACCCAAAGTACGCTAGCTGGTAATCGAACAGTAGTACATCGTTCAGCGCCACCTTGTCCTCATACCTGAACATCAGGTTGCTGGTCCAAACATCGTCGTGGTTCAGCACGTTGAAGACGGCGTCATCCCTGGTGTAAACCTGGCATCCTTTTGCGATTGTGGTATTTGGAAGATTTCGTATTTTTTCCAAGATTTCGCAATACGAAGGATCGCTCCAACTCTCCAAGAGCTTCACCACTTGGCGGGCGCACATTTTGTAGAAGACCAGAAAGTCTTGCCGGTGCGGGTTAGTCGTGATCGCACCCTCCATAACTGGTTCCATTACTTCCGGTTCTTCTTGGTACACAACCGCTGAACCTGCGTGTAGTTTCGCTAACTTTCTTAGAACCAGCTTAGTCTGCTCTAAATTCAAGCCAATACGTCGATCGACCATTTGGTATCCACGTTCCTTGATATCTTCAAACACCAGCATGGTCTTCGGGTCATCCGTTGTATAGGTACAGGCTGGCGAAATTTGAACTGGATCCCCAATGCTTTGCAAAAGTTTGCTTATTCTGGGTAGAATATCTCGATACACTGCAATCTCCCTTGGAAAGATGTTGTTCTTCTCCATAACCTTCCGTTGAATATCACCCGATGGAATTACTTTCATAATTTTAGTACTTTTCTGGCGTTTTCCATCCATTTCGTACTCAATTACCACTCGGTACATTTCACTGGCATAGTTGTCCCCTTTTTTCGTAGCAGCTTCAACTTTATGACCTACGACCTTAAACCGACACTCATTGGCACCTAGCAGGATTCGCTCCAATAAATCAGTGGTAATCCAATCTCCGTTGATCGCCATTATGCTGACACTTGACTTTGCGCAGAAACCCGACTGGACGTGTTGAAACTTGAACATTGAAGAGTCGCCGCGAATTATGACTATATTGGTGGTGACTTTGTTGCCAGCCGGCAACGCACCTTTGAGTGCTAGGGAATTAATGAATGGAATTACGGTGTGTGTGGAAGATGTTTGAAGAGAGTTTTCGGGGATGATGAAATGAGCGTTGCTATTTAATCATTGCAGACAATCTTTAGTAGCCTTAAACTTAGAAGTCGTTTTAGGACTATTCGGAAATAAATGCCAAACAAGGTAAAACATAATATTTAGCTATATTTATTTAACTTTTAAATTTCGTATAGTTGATATTTTCTATTGTATCATAAGATCACTTCAATGCATCCAACAGTCCCTTCCTGTCGAACACTGGCAGCAGAGCTTGTATTATCTTGTGGTATTTCTTGTTTGCCATCACTGTCCGCTTGAACTGACGAGTTCGATCATCGTTTCCGGTGAGTCCTTCGAAATCGGCATCGCAAGTGACCTCGTTGATGGCGATCGGAAGTGGGACGATGCTGGAGTTGACAGCTGTTGAGTAGATTGAAAATAATTATTTTGAATATCAAATAAAATGAGCAAAATTACCGAAAAACATCTTCTTCAATAAGTGTTGTTGAAATTGATGCAAAGTTGGTATCTTTTTAGAACAACCAAGACGATTCACGTAATCCGAAAAGTGATTGTAATAGTACTGCATTAGTTCTTCAAAACAATTTTGCCGAATCTCATCCTTAGTCGATGTGTAGAAAAAGTAAAGTAAATCCGCTGCTGGAGTCGTGTAGTTGCAAAACTGAAGATCCAAAAGTACAACCTCAACAGGTTTACCATCAGAATTGTTGAGAAACATCATATTGTTAGTCCAAGGATCTCCATGGTTCAGCACGCGTAGATCAACTTCGCATTCGTGATCGGTTACAGCAAGACTGTTTTCAATAAAGTATGGTTGCAATTTCTCCAGTTTGCCGCAATAGTATTGCCACTTTGAATCCCACGTTTTCATCTCTTCGATTAACGCATCAAAACTAGACTGAAACATTGAATACAACGCACTTGTGTGACGAGTCAGGATCCCAGTGTTGAATCGATCAACTATCTCCGGCTCCATCTCAATCAATTTCAAAGAACAAGCGTGCAGTTTAGCCAATCCCACCAGAACCTTCTTGGTGTGCTCCAATCCCAACCCACTCACTCTATCCGCCATTACGAATCCTCCATGATTCAAATCTTCAAAGACTATCGCATCGTGCTCTCGATCAACGGCCAACGTCTTCGGAAACAGCTTGGAACGATCACCAATCGAGCGCATCATTTTATCGATCTTCGGAATCACCAACTCGTACACGTTCATTTCCTTCTGGTGAACTTTGTAATCCTTCATTTTTAGGTTGGCCGCCCCATCCGTGGGGGTGTACTTGACAATGTAACTTTCGTCGTGAAGGGGTTGAGATTTGCTTTGAACCTTTAGCGCAGATCGAAAAATTATACTGACGTAATTTTCACCCTTGGACAGGGCGTAGCTCACATCTATTGAAGGCACCCTGATTGAAAAATCATTGCGTTCTTTTTTGAGAATATTCTCAAAATAAGTTGCATTAAGCCACTCGGGAATTTCGTCCGTTGAGAAGGGCATAGTTACAACGATATTGTTGGACATTACGAGAGCCTATCTGGTATGAGTTCTAGTAACGATGAAGATAAACTGGCCTATCCTTTCTGCCAGAGATATTCAAGTCCATCTGGGCTCGGTACGTGAGAAAATTATTTATGACATTGTTTACAACCTAGTTTTTAAAGATAATTTCAAAGTCAGCTTGTTAAGCAGATGTTCTAAGTTATTGTAATCATGTTAGGACTGAATAAATCCTAATCATTTGAGTTACTATTGGGTACAAATGGCTTTTTGTTTTAATATTTTTACTTTTGTTCGAAGATGA
>NC_068939.1:125116335-125147847 GCF_016801865.2 Culex pipiens pallens
CATTTGCTACAAATTTGAAAACTGATTTTAAAGTATGAAACTAGAAAGGTGCTGAAAAATAAAGAGATTTATTGTAGTTCAAACAATCTTTACTACACAGAAAAAAAAAATCATGGTAATATTACATCTGGGAAGGGGTACATCTTTTATGTTAGAAAAAAGGTGTAATTTTACCTCTGGAAATGTGTAATTTTACCACTTTTCTGTTGTAATGTCACTTTTTCATTCTAAATTGAGGTAAAATAACATCATAAAAGAGCTAATATTCAACCTTCCAAAATTAAAGCTTCCAAATTTACATTATTTTTTTCTGTGTAGTTTTTTTTTATTCGGCGATGCTATAGCTATCAGATATAACAATTTGAAAAGAATAAAAAAAGGTAAAATAATTTGTTGGCGCAGATCGAGCGGTGAAACGAATGCTTGAGCAGACTATTCATCAACACTAAAGATACTACAAAAATAACCCTCAGCAGACAACTGCGAGCAATATGTGGTTAGTTCTAAAAGTTGCAAAATTATGATTTTTACAGCACCAGTTGAAATGTTTTTGCAATTCCGAAAAGAATTTTTGAAGAGAATTTTTCAGTAAAACATTTTTTCCCCTCTTTAAGTTGGTGTCCATGTGTTTGGTCATCTTCAAAACTAAAACAATGTCGACACGGCAGAACAAACATTTTTAGTGAACAAATAGTTCAAAAGGTGTTTTCCGGAATTGCAAAACTTGATTTTGTCAATACTGATCGTATCTACACAACTTAGTAGAGCCTCGTTAAGACTAGGGCTGGAAAAATCATGATTTTGCATCTTGTTACATTAACTACTATTTATTAGGATCTGCTTTAAAACTTGAAATGGAACTAGGGACGTGCTGAGCAACACAGTAAAAAGGCTCGTAAAAGTTTGGATGATTGAATATTACCTGTTTTATCATGCAATTTTACCTCAATTTAGACTGAAAAACTGACATTACACCAGAAAACTGTTAAATTACGAGCAATTCCAGCTCAAATCAGGAATTTTTCTGATACTTTTTTCTTGACCCTCTCCGATTTAAATGAAACTTTGAAGACATGTTATCCTAGGCCTATATAAGCCATTTTTGTGCATATGGAGCAAATAGTACTCGAGAATAACATTTGAGAAGGGCGTAAGGTATTTAAATATTTTTGTATTCTGTTATTTAAAAATTACTGTATCTCGAAGCCGTTGCGTCGTATCAAAAAGTGGTCAAAGACAAACTTGTAGGAAATTTGACGGGCTTTCTGAAACAAATACACTGAAACAAAAATACACGCCACATCTATGAGATTTTTTGATTTTTAAGTCTAAAACTTAAATTTGAAGGTGATGTCACGAATTTTTTTCGTTCAAAATTTTTGAGAAAATAGCCTAAAATGTTACTAAAAGACTGACGAAAAATGCAGGATGGTATGTCTCTCCTAAAAAAATACAAAAATCATTTACTAAAACTGTTTTTTTTAAAGTGGTCTAAACGTCAAAATTTTTAAAAACCGATAGTGGGAATCGATTCTCCAGACAATTTTACATACAAGTCTCGGTATTGTCCATTGTCCTATGTCCAATCCTTGGGAAGATACAGCGGTTTTAAAAATATAAATGTTGAAAAAATGGGATTTTTGGTGGTTTTTGACAATTTCTATATGACTGACTTGGTTTTTTAGTCTCGTAAATATTTTTAACGGAAAGCTCGTCCAATTTCCCATAAGTTTGACAGCATTTCAATTATATGTAAGGGCTTACAGAAATAAGCTTAATTACATCGCTTATAACTGAAAATAGAATATTTTTTTCAGTGTGGTAGAAACCAGGATAGTAAATTTGATTACGTAAATATAAAAACGATATAAATCAAAAAGCTGTCAAAGGCAAACTTATGAGAAATTGGACGAGCTTTCCGGTAAAAATATTTACGAGACTGAAAAACCAAGTCTGTCATATAGAAAATGCCAAAAACCACCAAAAATCCCGTTTTTTCAACATTTTTATTTTTAAAACCGCTGTATCTTCCCAAGGATTGGACATAGGACAATGGTCAATATGGAGACATTTATGTAAAATTATCTGGGGAATTCGTGACATCACCTTCAAATTTAACTTTTAAACTTAAAAATTGAAAAATGAAATTAACAGTGGCGTATATTTTTGTTTCAGTGTATTTTTATCAGAAAACCCGTCCAATTTCCTACAAGTTTGTCTTTGACCACTTTTTGATACGACGCAACGGCTTCGAGATCAGTAATTTTTAAATTGCAAAATACAAAAATATTTAAATACCTTACGCACTTCTCAAATGTTATTCTCGAGTACTATTGGCTCCATATACACAAAAATGGCTTATATAGGCCTAGGATAACATGTCTACAAAGTTTCATTGAAATCGGAGAGGGTCGGGTACAAAAGTACCAGAAAAATCCTGATTTGAGCTGGAATTGCTCTTACACATTTCTAAAATTTCTAACATTAAAGATGTACCACTTCCCAGATGTAATATTACCATGATTATTTTTACTGTGTAGCGCACACAATTCCCAAATTAATGCTGATTAAAAAATCTTTTTTTTTTCATGATGCTCAAAATAATTCACTGGAATTTGTTCCATGCATATTTACCAAGGTTGCTGTTCTTTTGAAAAGTTCATACAATGTAAGAAAAAGTGTATTTTTGGATTGTGTAAAATTGGAAGAATTAATATGATCTTTTTTTATGGTGTAATTTTACTTCAATTTAGACTGAAAAAGTGGCAATTTAAACATTCTTACTGGTAAAATGTCAGACATTCCAGCCTCGATTATCCGGAGGCTTCGGAAAAATTTAACATCGGTTAATCGAATCACGATTTTTGTTTTCGCTGTCTTTTTTTTGATGGTCGAAATGTGAAAAATGTAATTTTGGAAGGTTGAATATTATCTTATTTAATTTTATAATTTTACCTCAATTTATTCTGAAAAAGTGGCATTGCATCAGGAAAGTGGTAAAAGTAAACATTTCCAGACACACTTTTTTTCTGACATAAAAGATGTACCCCTTCCCAGATGTAATATTAATATGATTTTTGTACTGTGTATTGAAAAAATGCTTTTTCCAATATAAAAGACAACCGATATCCAAATTTGACTGAATTGTTGTCGTCTTACTCGAATTTTATGTTACAAGTAAGAAAATAAAAAAAAATGAAAAAAATTGTTTTGGTCATGATTTGATTATCCGCAGTCCTATACACCTTCGGATAATCAAGACTTTTGTTATGTATCTAAAATCTGGAAATGATAAAACTTCAAAATTTCTGCAATTTTGACTGGCAATATATGCGCCATATGAATCGTCAATATAATTAATATATTCATTTAGTTTTCTTTTTAAGCTTTGTTGCACATAAAAAATATATTACACCTGGGGATGAGTGTAAATTTAACTTTTTTTGTGTAATGAAATATTTTCAGTATGAAACGAAGTAATATTACATCGTTAAAGAGGAACCTTCTATTTTTTTGAAACGTGAAAAATTTCGATCATTTTCTCTGAAATTTTGAGGTTATAATAAAGGCATCTTGATTGCACTTGTTTTACGTAGAGCAATTCCTTTTGAAACCGGATTGCTTTAGTGTTTTCAGAAACTAGGTTTATAACGGTTTACAAGTTTAGATTTACGGTTATTTAAAATTATTTGTGGTGATTTTTGAATAACTTTTAAATATCATGGGGCAAATGCAAAATTGATTTGTAGTTTCCTCGAAAAATCAGAGAGCATTGTAAAATAGGACTAATAATCAAAATTTTCATTAAAAAACTTGTACAATTGTTATTAACTATTCAGAATACATTGCACAACGTTTATTTCTCGGGTTAGTTTTCAAAAGGTTCTAAGTGTGCTTCAAAATGTTACAAATATTTGAAAACCTTTTTTTTGTGAAATAAACTTTTTTATTTCAGTGTGTGTGTTTTCTGAATAGTCCTCAAACAACAAATTTTCTGAAAAAACTAAATTGATCATGAATTCCCTTCTCAAGGTACAGATTTTCCAATATTCATAAACCATTCTTGCAAGGAGAGCTGCCAAAATTGTATGGACGAGCTTCACAAAGTTTTAGCAAAGTCAGAAAAATATAATTTTATGGAGTTTTCCGAATTTGGGGAAAGTTGTTCGTAGAATAAGTTATTATTATTTAGCTTGGATGAGTGCAATTTTATTGATTTTGTTGTGGATTTTGATAAAGCTTTCAAAATTTAAATTTTATCGACTATCGACTAAGGGTTCACCAAATCAACACAAAACAGGAAACACATTTTTTACTCCCAGAGGGCTTACTGTCCCAGTGAAAAAATATGCTTCCCTTTTTCAGAATGTACTCGGCACAATACGAAGCAAAAAAAAAAAACAAGTTAACGTCCCTGTAGAATTTCAGCAGGTTTTGGAGGAAATATCCCCTGATTTCAAAGCCCCGTATTGATTGTGGTCCCAGCGTACCTGTGCAAAAAATAAAAAGTTTTTTTTGCTGGCTCCAAAATTTCCCCACGTGCATGGCTTCCCAACCGTTTATTTTCTGATATTTCGCGCTAACAATAATGTTTTTCTATCTGTTCTGCACTGCCAGGGCAGGTCTGTTTCCCGTCCTTTTTTGCTAGCTTTAGGCACTGCATTTTCGGTACCAGGAGAATAACTTTTCACTTCACATGTTTTAATTGAAACCATTCGAGGTGCGCTCCAGGGACAAAATACGTCAGGCCGGGCTTAAACGATTACCCGTTTTGTTGGCATATTTATTGGGAACAAGCTGGAAGGGAAAAAGTTGATATTTTCACTATCATTGTTGAAACTAAACAAAGAGATTTGTTACAGTTTATGAGTTGAGTTATTTTAAGCACATTGTTTCAATTTCAAGTTGTTCCTTCCCTTAAGTAAAATTAAAGCATTTCAAATCTCAGCACCATCAACAGAGAAAGTCCTCAATCTACCTGGAAAACTTTGAATTTCCAGTAACTCCACGTTCTGCTACTTTCTAAGCTGCAAACTTTTCATAGTCTTCTAGCCTGCAACCCTTTCGTCTATTACCGGGCAGTTAGTTAGAGCACAGAGAGTCATCATTGTCCCAAGTTTGCACCACCCCAGAAACCAAACCAAACCGAAACTATACCGAGACCTAGCTTTTCCCACTCCGAGTTCTGGGTGTTCCACATATACGACAAACTGTTTCGGGTTGGTCGGCACATGATTATCCCCGGAAACGGCTTCAACTCAATTTAGCACGCCATCGGTGCCCCGACTTCGAGAACTTTGAATTTCAGGACTGTCCGTACTGGCCGGTGCTCCGGACGTAGGGTGGACGGATCGATTGTCGAACACTCATTGAAACTTTTCGCTCTAAAAATCTAAAATCTGAAATTACGTTTTTAATTCAATATTGTTTTTTTAGCTTTGATGTTTTTGAAGATAATATAAAAAAAATGTAATTGTGACATTTAATCTTTTTATTATGAACAGTTTTTATATTTTTGAGAAAGTTCAAAATAGTAATGGAAGAATTATCAACGAAAAAAAATTATAAATGTATTTTCCTGTGTTGTTAATCATTATCACCATGTTAAGAATCGTATAAAAATTTGATGGATCGCACATAACTCTCTTAATTTCTCGCAAAATTTTGAACTTTTTGCATGAATTCAAAGCTTTAATTAAACATTCAATTATGTTTGGCTGATAAGGGTACATAATTTGATGAATTCGTCGAGTCATGCCAAGCGTTTTAACAAAATATTTAAAGCCGTCATTTTCAAAATGTTAAGGGTAACTTGAACCCCCTTTCAACATTTTGAAGAAATCTTAAGCAAAATGTTTCTTATCCATGCAAACTATTGATTTTCTATCAGTTACAGCAATTTCACATAAAGCCTGAACGTTTATGTTTAAAATATAACAAGTTTAGTATGTGAAATATTAAAAAATTAATATATTCTTTTTTAGATCAAAATGTTTATCAAAGCTGGTAAGTTGAGTTTTCAACATATTTGAAGAATGGTTCAAACTGCAGTAAGTCATCTACAACTATACTAAAGGATACCCTGTACAAAATACCATACAAACGAATTAAGCTTAAGGCTGGTTCAAGTTTCCCTAATTGCATTTTTTTAAACAATTGGTTGTAAAAAAATATGACGATAAATTTAACGACAAATGCGTGAGGGTTTTGTAGTTGATAGGTTTATCAAACAATTCACACATAACAATTTTTTTTTTGAATAAATTTTAAGTGTTTTTATAGAGGAAATAAACCCTTTCTAATCAAACACCTATCTTCGTCATATGAAGGGTTTGATGCTCGATTTAAGCTCCAAAAATACTATTTAGGCTATAAACTTACCAGCAACAGCATCGCCTCTAGTAAGCAAGCAAATCTAAGCCATTTACTGGCCAAAAAGATAAAATTTAATGCACTTTTGATCAACATTTCTATTTTGGGAGACCATTTCTCACCATTTTGTTGGCACACACATCCACACGCAAGATGAATGTCGCCATCAATATCATTTCATTTGCGCTAACGATTTCAAAGCGCTTAAGATATAAAATTGCTTCCAACTACCGACAACATGTTCATATAAACATTAGTTAGTGACTCACTTGAAAAATAACCCCGAAACATATAAATAATTAGCAAGCGCCGTCAAAAAAACCAACACGCCAAGTCATTTGACGTTTGAATTTTGACGACCCATTCCAATCGAAGGCTGAAGAAAACCGAGTGAAAAGCGAAGGCAAATACAGAACAAAGAGTGGCCACCAACACCACTAGCAGCGCCTGTTGGAGTGAGCCAGTGATGCCAGGAGATTTTTTCTTTAAGAGCGAGTTTTTCACCAATGTGTAACAGGTCGTATCGAGGTGCTCCGATTTGCAAAAGCTATGAGAAAAAGTCAAGCCGATCCTGGATGTCTATGCCCCATTTTGAAGTGCTTCAAAAGACCTTTCAAATGCATCTACGAGAGTTGGAATTGATGAAGTTTTACGGTAATGCGAGCAATTTTAAGATTTTTTAGGTTTTTGGACCTAAACTTCGAAGCCCTATTTACCCCACTTCCCTTTGTCGTAGAGGGCTCATATTTGGCATGAGTTCATCTCATGTATAGACAAACAAACGCTGAAAGTTTCATCCAAATCGGAGCACCTCGATACGACCTCTAGAACAAACCGAGCATAATTTACAAATACTGCCTCTTAAATGCTACTTTTCGTGAGTGTTCGCTTAAAATTTCATCAATTTTGGCAGCACTTAGCAGAGTGCTGGAAAATGGGCGTGGCCCAATGCACTGGACTGGTTAGAATGCATTTGGGAAATATTTTATTAAAGAGGTCATACAGCCGCACCACCAATAGCTATCGAAATAGATATCAAAATTATTCCTCAGGACAAAGTTTCTCAAAAATCGAAGAGGGGTCGGGCAACTTTTTTTCGACATCGTTTCGATTTACGTTTCCAAGCGTTCAAAATTATCATCTTAGGAATTGCCTCAATCGAGGATCTGAATGAATAGAACCCCTTACCCTAACCGGCCAAGGTGAATCTGCCTGGCCCGGATTCGTCTGGCGGAAAATTAAGCTCAGGAAATCCTTTTTTCTGCACTGCGTCCCCGAACTGAGAACTAAGCCGAAGCCCAAAGTGAATCACTCCGAGAACCGAGCTGTGTGCGTTTGTGTGTTTGTACTTACTTACCAGTGGACCGAAACAAGGCTGATGCTGCAGCACCATTAAATGAATGGTTCAAAGAGAAC
The DNA here is from genome assembly GCF_016801865.2 of Culex pipiens pallens. NCBI lineage: Eukaryota > Metazoa > Arthropoda > Insecta > Diptera > Culicidae > Culex > Culex pipiens. The sequence goes on from NC_068939.1 coordinate 125,124,124, forward strand.
GAGAGAAACAATAGGACAGCAAACAACAACTATAGGTTAGGGGTGGGTGGGTGTTTGAGGGCACTTTGCGACAATATTTCAAGCAAAACATTGTAAAAGGTTCAAAGTCCATTTTCATAACATTGAGAAAAATCAAGATGAAGTTTGGAAAAAGTTTTCCAAATCCTAATTTAAGAGGATTAAGATAATTGGAAATATTATTCACTTAAATGGTGGAAAACTATTACGACTACATTGTCTTGTACTTAGAATTATCGAAAAATATATTGTATTCGAGAAAATTGATGAAAAAGCAACATATGCCCTGACAAAATATTTTGCACCATGCGGAGCGAGTTGGCCCTTTGCGTTTTAGGCTCTTTGAAAACAGTAGAAGTTTCATTTTCCATTTTGGCCCCTGGCCTAACACGAAGCCAGTTTGTTTTTGTTTATGCTTTGTTTCTTCGGCCCGCGGTCAAAAGACCAAACCAAAACAAATTTCATTCTCATGTTTGGCCTTTTGCATTAAATTTAATGTTTCAGCGTTTTTATCATTATTTGAGTATTTTGAAAGATTTTAGCGTTAAAAACTTTCTGAGGTGAGGTGATCATGGATACAATAGGATACAAGACCGTCTGAACAACCGTAGGTAAGACTAGTTATATTGAAATGTTGCTGAATGCACATTCATGGAAAATTAAGTTGCAGAATTTATTTCCATCTCGGTGCTGACTGAAACGACATCCGTTTCGAAAAAACGGTTCAGTTGGATAAGGCTGGACGTACCATTCACCAAACTGTTCGACACTGGCGAAGAATAAAAGTCCCCGGTGAAAAGCGACGGAGAAAACGTTATATGTGAGTCTGGGAGCGAAAAGAGCTGTTAGGAATCAACGCCGATGTTTTTTTGGAAGTTGCCGACCGATTTTGCTGCTACGGTTCAGAAAACGCCCGACTTTTCCGGCTGCAGTCGATTTTATCCGAGAAGCCTCACGGCAGCCGTTTCATCTACACGAGCAACAAATGAAACTGGATATAGCATGGTAGGGAAGAGACCGGTAAAGGTGGAATCCATAGCGAGGATATTTGAGGGAGTGGCCATAAGTTACAAGGAACCGTACCCGGACGAAATAGTGCAGCAGGTCGCACACGTGATCTACATCGGTCCGTAAGAGAAGCAGCTCAAGGCGATGCAGGAGTCTCGCTGATTTCGATTGAACACTTGGGATTTTGTTAGATTTAGGTGGCCAGGTAGTTACAAGGATACAAAATGAAATAAATTGTGATATTATGAAACATATTCCACATTTTTTGAGTTTATTTTCTAGTGCACTCGTGTCCGATTCCGTCCGAAAAAAGATAAGATGAATCGTTGGCAATTAGCGGTCGCTCTGGTGTTTTTCCTTGCAGCTTCCGCTTTTGCGCGGGTAACAACGTTGGGTTTGAACTGTGAGGCTAGGGCGTGTACAACAGTTGTGTTAATTCTAGACGGACGACGAGGTGCTCGAAATACGACGAAATTTGGCGCAAAGTTGTAAGGAGCGGGAAGGTGCCTCCGATGGGGACGTTTAGGGTTTGATAACGGCGGTTGAGCCCGTAACGAGGGTCCAGAAGTGTTTGCAGTCGTGTGTTCAGCAGCAGCATGGCATGGGATGGGAGGCGATTCCTGAAGGAAGGCTATCTGGCACTTATGCGGGTGGTCGTTGGAACGGATCAGCTGAGACAGCGCATTTTCGAGGAAGCTGCAGATGAATGCATCGGGGTTGAGAACGAGGATCGCTGCCAGTTGGCGATCGATATCATGGCCTGCGTGAAACAGGCACTGTAGAAGAGAGGGTTACGGTCGAAGGAATAAGCGCGAAATAAATCTTAAGCTGACCTTGCAAAACTACAACACTTTTATTTCTCTCTAATAAATACTATTTAGTCGAATTTGTAGTTGCTCGCAACCTCTTGGAAAAGGGGCCGGCAGTCAATCTTGGCGTAATAAATAAATAAATAATGCTAAACATTTCGCCCAGAATCAGCACCGCGTCCACGTGGGCATTCTCCATGGCCTTGGTTTCGTACCCGGTCAGGAAGCCCATCTTGCGCGACAGCTCCAAAATGCGCTGGCGTCGTTTCGGGTGGCGGCTTCAATGACCTACGAAAATTAATAAAAATTAATCGTAAAATTAACTAAAAATAGAGTTACTCGTACCCTCATGTAGTCGTCCATGAACGGCTTTTGGTAGAAGCGCGTCGCGCCAAAATCGATCAGCATGATCTGCCGCGTGCTTGCGTCGTACAGAAAGTTGGACCAGTTGGGGTCGGTTTACATGCACCGGAACGTGAACAGCTCGTTCAGCACCAGCTTCATCACCGAGCGGGCGATGTGGTCGCGGTGGTCCTGGCTGGGGGCGGAGATTTGAAGTGTTAAATGACTATGAAATACGACGCAAAAAAAAACTCACCTCAAATTAAAGCACTTATCCATGGCCCCCCCCGGCACCAGTTCCGTCGTCAGCACGTACTGCGACGTCAGCTCGCGGATCACCTTGGCCACCCTAAACTCGGGCAGGTGCTGAATCATCTCCGCAAAACGTTCCGTGTACTCCGCCTCCCGGGTGTAATCAACCTTCCAGTTGAGCTCTCGCTTGGCCACCACCACCACGTTGTCGATGAACAAGCCCGCGGGGAACACGTCCCACACTTTTAGCATCGACACCAGATTGTCTATGTCACTGCTGATGCTTTTTGCCACGCCCGGGTATTGAATCTTAATGGCTACCTCGGTCCCATCGTGCAGCACTCCGCGGTGCACCTGGCCAATGGAGGCCGCCGCGATGGGAGTCATGTCGAAGATGGCCAGTTTCTTGCGCCAATCGGGCCCGAATTCCTGCACGAGCCGTTTCTCGACCTGCCAATCTGGCATGTAGTCGGCCGCTTGGCGGTTGGTTGGTCGGTTCTGGAGTCCTACCGTTATTCCAATTCTTTGAGGGTAATTTGTGATATGTCCAAGCTTGCTAAAATGAGAAACCAACAATAAGTTTATATTCAAGGTAACGAATTTAATTCACAGTACCAATATCAGAAGCTTTCTCCTTCGAAATCGCTCTTGTTGTTGTAAGGGAAACACAGCCTTCCCAAACTCGAACGCCGGCCCCGGTGACCCAACCTTGGGCAGTGATATCGCCGACAGCTGTTTCAACCCCTCGGCCACCACGGCCGTCCGCTCCAGCGTTTCCTTCAACAGCCCACCGGCCCTCTCCAGCTCCTTGTTGGGTTCGCCAGCAGTGCCTTGACCGTGTCCTTGCCCTGGCGCAGCTGTTTTTCGAGCAGTTCACGGATGCTCGAGTTGGCCAGCAGATGCCGGGCATGGTCGCCCTGAGTTTTGGCCACTGCCTCGGCCACGATCTTCACCGCACGCAGCAAGGCAATTCTGCAGATAGCTATCCTTGATCTCATCACATGACGAATTACAGTTACAAACAGCGCTGACTTGTACCTCCCACCGTTCCATCCTACAAAAACAGATTCAGATGGTCATCAGCGCTTGACACAATTGCCGGGTTGTTCTGAACGTCGTCGGGGGCTGATCTCCGGCGTAGTAATTGAGGGGTATGTTCTCCGGTTACACGTCGTTGCTGCCGAAGCCGAAGGTGGGAGATGCCCGTTGGCGACGCGCAATCTGCGTGCAGCCGCAGGTTTTCCTCCGTGAGTGAGTTCAGCAAGGACAGCCAGGGTTGTGGTGCTGGCGGGTTGAGGGATCAAACAGATGGTTTCAAAGATAAATATTAATGTACTGCAATCTATATTTTCAAAATTGTCCACTCACCCTATTCCAGCTTCTCCAAAATAGACCAAAAAAAATTCTGGCAAGTGTTCCTGATCTGGTCACACTTGGTCTGGTTCGTCATGTTATTCTCGCCAGCACTGACTGAACTTCTGAGCAAGCTGCGCGAACCGAACTGTTCAGCGGTCCAGTGCTCACCTGGTCCAGGTTAATGAGGTCGTCCTTTTCGACGCAGCCGTAAGCGCTAAATTTGTTCCGTGGCCTCGCTGTTTTGTTCCGCCCGGCCGCTGGTTACTTTACTAGTATTTCAAACAAAGGGCCATACTTTGTTCCGGTCTTTGTTTTGAAATACATTGTTATTGTTCCTGAAACTAACACATCTTCGAAATCAAAACAACCCAGTTTCCACATTGGTCCTTGAAAGCAAAGGGTCTATGAAAAATCTTCAAAACAATTCAAAAGTCATGAGTTTGGGCCTTTGTAAAAATCTTTTTTTTTCACACAAAAATAATCTTTTTTGAACTTTTTTCAATATGTAGCGATACTTTTAGGTTCTAAGCATCGTTTGCAGCTAAAATGATGTTTGTTTACATTTTTGACTTAGGTCCTTTTACAATATTTTGCTTGAATTTGCCCAAATACAGCCATGTTAGGCAGGGCACGCAGGAGAGCATCATGACCAAACAAAAACGAGAAAAAGGGCTCGGCTCGGCACAACGGAACCGGATGAGGGTGTGGTGTGTGTGTGTGCGTTAACTACACGTCGAACAGAGCAGAAACTATGCTGAACAGTGTAGCATAACTACAACACATCCCATTTAATAGACACAGATTTCCAGACAAACGCCTTTTTGTGCCGGTAGGTAACCGTAGTAAGATGTAGTAGTGTTTTACTTGAGTTAGTAATAAGCCCCAGCGAATTTTCATAATTTTGCGGAACGCGTGAAATCTGAGAAATTGTGTACTTCCGTAAAAACATGTGAAATTTAATACTGTTCTGTATCTAATACACTTTAATCGGATGTGAGACAATAGGTCGAAACACATAAGGTCGAAAAGACGAATGGTCGAATGTCAAAAAGTTGAAAGATTGCATAAACCACGTGTCCCTATAATTTGGAATTCAGCCCTGGTTCATAAACTAAAGCCACTCCATTCTACTGCGCAACTTGTCCCTGGACCGTTGTTGTTGCTATTTAACCTTACCTACAGCCTCCCGAAAGAGTGTCCTGTCGTCGTCGTCCCTGTTTGTGGCCGCCTTCAAAGGCGGGGGGGACAACGCTCATACGGCCGGAATCGTCCCAGTCCGGCCAAGTGGCACTTCCTGTGTGTGTGTGCCGGAGTGAACTAAATTGAAACTTTTCAAGTGTGTGCAGATGGTGCACACAAGTGCGGTTATAAATTTTTGATGACTTCTGGTTCCGGTCTTCGGCATGTGTGAGCTTTGGCCTTTTGGCCCTTGGTTTTTGCCATTGATCCTCCCCCCTCCAAAATGTTTTCATTGTGTCTTTTGCTGCAGTTCTTTTCAGCGTCTGGGGATGATTCCCAAAGAGATTGTGCTTGTTTGCTGACCGGCCTGCAGATCCTAGCTTATTCGGTTGTATTAGATTGAGCCCGGAGGTTGCACCAGATTGCATGTGTGTGTGTACTCTTGTACGTGTGACCGAACAAAAATTGGAGCACCTTCGTATGTCTTTCCGGGGTGGTGTTTAACAAAGCTTTGCTCGTAATCTGATAATTAGATGGCTTGATTGCATTTGGTTAAACTGTTTTTTTGAATCGTAGTGAGTTGATTTACTTTCTAAGGTTTGAAAGTCTCAGTTTTTTCTACCTATAATAATTCGCCAATGTGAATGATGATTCCTTCCCAACCGTTTAGAATTGTCTTTACCACTATCGATTTCATCCAGGTCAATTAGATTTAAGTATTTACTGCATCTGGAAACTATGATACACTCCAACCCCGATTGTTTGACACCAACTGTTGTCAAACGAACGGGGTCACTTTTTAGTTTGACACCCCTTTAGTGTGCGTGAGCGCCGTGTAAAAAGTGACAGTTCGTCACTTTTAAGTTTGACTTTGACCAACCAACGGGGTACAAATTAAAAAAGTGTCAAACGAAAATGTTACCAACCACCGGGGGTTGAGTGTACATGGTTTCAGCTAGACCACTGAAATAAAAATACACGCTGTTTCAATAAAAAAAATTGATTTAATGGTTCAAAAGTCTTTTTCTCTTTGTGAAATCAGTCTAAAATTGTGCCAAAAGGTTCGTCGAAATGCAGGATGATATATTTCTACATAAGAAAAATATAAAAATCATGGTATTAATCCGTATTGTTGAAAAGTGATTGCTGGAATCGAACCTCCAGAAAATTTTACAAACAAGTTTCCATATTGATCCATATGTCAATGCAAACATAAAAACCTTACTTAATCCACCTTTAGGTGGTTGGTGCCTTCCTCTTGTTTATAAAGATTCCAACCCCCCTAAAGTGTCCAGATGTTTATGGATCTCCCCTAACGTTCGCAGCTCCTAAGAGGTCCTAATAAAAATAACAGACTACCTACAGACTTTTTGTCAAGATTATACAGACACGGCCTTTGGGAAAATGGCATCCCTCTACACGGCTTTTTCGTGGCGATCAGACCCGACCAGTTGAGGTTATGTGAATTTAGACCATTTTTTAAACTGCTTGTAATTTAAGATAGGTAAGTCAGATCTTGAAAATTCTTACTCCACCTAAAAGGTCTTCTCATATGCTTTCTAAAAATATATAACATGTGAGGGTTTCATGAAAAACACCCTTTTTACCATAATTTTAATTTAATATGAAACAGTTTTTTTAACATAAGTTTTTAAATACATGATAAAACTGAATGAATTTGATGCAGTGGGGGGTCATTGTGGTAATTGATATTATTGCGCGTCAGTATCGTGCAAGCAGTGGTGATGGGAAGGTGGATTTTTGTGGTGTTCTCTTTGTGCTATGTTCGTGTTCATGTTCGAGTCATGCATGCAGTGGGGGGTCATCATGTATTTGTATTAAAATCTAGCATGGCTTTTTGTGGTGATGGTATGGTTTTGGTGGTGGTGGTGGTGGTGGTGGTGTTAAAAAAAACAAACGTTCAATTTACTAACATTGAGTCCAAAACCTCCCTACAAACATCTATACCACTAGGTGACGTAGAGATCTCTGCGCATTCTAGATAGATGTTTACTAACATACCTTCCAATCCCCGAGGTTAGCAAGGTACCGGCCAGGAGCCCCTTATCTTACTGGATAGTATTACACGCTCATCTAAAGAGGAAAACATGGTTTCTCCCGTGTTGGAATATTGTAACCGGATGAGAGTCTAGTGCTATCATACGTTTAATTACAGTTAAACAGCAAGATAAGCGTTGTGCAGCCATCCGGAATTGTGCGACCTTTATTGCTAATGCTAATGCTAATGCTAAACATGATAAAACTGAATGAATTTAAATAGCAACTTAGGGGACGCTAAGACGGATCGATTAAAACCGTTCCGGCCAAAATCGGTTGAGCCTGTGACGAGATATTCCAGTGACATTGATTCGGTACACATGTCTACATACAGCCAAACACACAGACATTTGCTCAGCTGGTGATTCTGAGTCGATATGTACAAATGAAGGTAGGTCTAGGAGGTCTATTTAAAAAGTTCATTTTTCGAGTGATTTTATAGCCTTTCCTCAGTAATGTGAGGAAGGCAAAATGCTGAAAAACAGAGGTTTTGGCATTTTTTGAAATGATTTATTGCCATTTCTGAAATACTTTATTTTTTAGTCTAGAAAATATTTTTACCTGAAAACTCGTTCAATTTCTCATAATTTTGCGTTTGCAATTAAAATTAATTTAAATGTATTTCAGTGTAGTTATCTGGATGGTAGGAATCTGGATAGAAAATAAGTTTACATCAATATTTTCGAGACTGAAAAATCAAGTATCACATAATGGCGTCATCCATAAACTATGTCACGTTCTAGAGGGGGAAAGGGGGTCTGAGCAAGTGTGACATTGCAGTTTAGGAAAAGCGTGACAAAGGGGGGGAGGGGGGGGGGGGGGTAAATTTTGGCTGATTTTTGCGTGACGTACTTTATGGATGAAGCCTAACGAAAACCAATAACCAACCAACACAAACCACAAAGACAGCAAAAAATGGTTTTTCAACATTTTGCTTTCCTCAACTTACTAGGGAAAAGCTATGAAATCATTTGAAAAATGAACTTCTTAAGAGCGAGTTTTTCACCAATGTGTAACAGGTCGTATCGAGGTGCTCCGATTTGGATGAATCTTTCAGCGTTTGTTTGTCAATACATGAGATGAACTCATGCTAAATATGAGCCCTCTACGTTAAAGTGAAGCCGCTGATCATTTTCGAAGAAGATTGATCATCACTATAACATATTCTGTATTAAATTCAATTTAACGAATTTCAGCACCAAAAGGAATCAGCATGTACCGGTTGTTGCCTTCTTGAAGCAACTGAAAGAATTTTTGATCTAAATCAATTGTGCTTCAAAATTCATATAATTTAATGGCACAGTCATTGACGTCCTAGCTGGCAATCATTGATTAACCCTTACAGTCCGAACGTCTGATGCGAGATACCGAAAAAACCTTTAAAATGCTGTATCTTTGGCCTGTTTCGACCAAATAATCCCGTTTACCCCTCAAAAGAACCGGACAAATCTCTATTTTCAGAATCTATAAAGACATCCGGAATTGGTCACTTGGCCACGGAGATATTCCGGAACCTACTGGGGTAGGTTTTTGTCTGGGTATTCAACCCAATCTACAAGTGATGGCTATAATCATACATTCTTTATAAAAACAATCCAAATTTGCTCCAAGACCTATTCGGGACATATTTCGCATATTCCTTTGGTCCCGGACCACTGGATTTGAATTGGCCACCCTTCCGGAACCGACCACAGAGGAACTGATGGCGAACTCTAAATCAAGTCTAATACGGCTACCGACATGTCAAACAACACTGATTTTGACTCAGCAGTTCAGAATTGACATCCAAAGTATGATTTGGGTCGATTTGGCCATTTTGGAATCGACCGGGAACATCCGTAACATGGTTCCGGTGGACCGTTTTTGGAAACATCTCAAGTATGCCTTCCGACATGTCAAACAACACTGATTTTGACTCAGCAGTTCAGAATTGACATCCAAAGTATGATTTGGGTCCATTTGGCCATTTTGGAATCGACCGGGAACATCCGTAACATGGTTCCGGTGGACCGTTTTTGGAAACATCTCAAGTATGCCTTCCGACATGTCAAACAACACTGATTTTGACTCAGCAGTTCAGAATTGACATCCAAAGTATGATTTGGGTCGATTTGGCCATTTTGGAATCGACCGGGAACATCCGTAACATGGTTCCGGTGGACCGTTTTTGGAAACATCTCAAGTATGCCTTCCGACATGTCAAACAACACTGATTTTGACTCAGCAGTTCAGAATTGACATCCAAAGCATGATTTGGGTCCATTTGGCCATTTTGGAATCGACCGGGAACATCCGTAACATGGTTCCGGTGGACCGTTTTTGGAAACATCCCAACATGGTTCATTTCTGAAAGAAACGGAATCAACTGGGGTACATGTAACGTCTGATTTCTTTGAAAAAGTGTCAGCACGAACAAAAACTGCGAATAAGAAAAAAAAGAGCACAGTTTTTCCTCTATGAATGGTATCAAAAGAGTATGTACGAATCATCCCACCGAATTTATTGTTTGGCGCATTCGTAAAACTTTCATTGAAAACTTGCTCAGAGTGTATTGAACATGTAGTTGTAAAACCGTAGTCAATAGTTCAACCGTGTTTACGTGTATTAGTGTAATTCAAATCAATGCTTGGTTTTTAGCGCCAAAATGAGAAGTGTCAATCTGAATTTAGAGTTTTATTGAAGGCGACATCCGGCTAGTGGATATGGATTACGGCAGCGATTCAGACGGGGAGATTCCAGACTACGACATCGACGACGAAATTGACGAACCATTTCCGTGGGATTTAGAATCCGATCAAGAAGACAACAATGAAGAAGAAGAAGAAGAAGAAGCAGAACGGATTTACCTCAACAAGGCGCAAGATATGGAGTGGACATCGAAGTTCCACGAGACAGGCTGGGACAAGAACCGCCAAAAGTTCTCGGAATCTGAGGGCAGCTTCAATGTCGATCCCATGAAGATTCGCACTCCCAAGGACGCATTCGTTGAGTTTGTGGACGCAGAAATGCTTGAATCTATCACAAAATACACGAATGCTGAGGCTGTTGCGGCTGGTGACTCCAAGTTCAAACCCGTATCCAGCGATGAGTTCTTGGCCTGGATGTCCTGCTCTGTGGCGGCAGGTTTGATGGGAGCCAACCACACGGGTGCACGAGCGTTATGGACAACCGACACTGTGTATGGATCAGGATTTTTCCGGTCGGTGATGAGTTTGGAGCGCTATCAGGCAATATGCAAATATGTACGATTTGACGACTCGGTCGCCCGGAGGACTCCGCGACAATATGGCGATCAGGCAAAGCCCACATACACGAAATCCGCAGACCGTCTTGCGCCGATCCGGCCGATTCTGGAACTTTTCCGAAAGAACTTTCGGGACAAATATTCACCCGGTGAAAATGTTGCAGTGGATGAACGAATTGTTAGTTTTAGAGGAAGAGTAGAGTTTCGCGTCTACAGTAAGGGAAATCCTGATCCGTACGGCATAAAAGTGTTCGGATTATCCGATGCGGACAGTGCGTATTTTTCGACATTTGATGTTTACACCGGTAAGTAATTTATTCCATCGGTTACGTCCTACTTGTGTTCTACTCATGATTTTTGTCCTATTTAGGCAAGGTTGGAAATACCGCCGAAGTTGGCCAAGGTAAACGCGTAGTGCTGCAGCTGACGGAGCCTTATATCGGTTCAGGTCGTCGCGTGGTGTTTGATAATTTCTTCACATCGATCCCACTGTGCGAGGAGCTGGTGGAGAGGAATTTACCCTGTATTGGTACGCTCCGCAAAAATAAGCGGGAAATACCGGTGGTCGTCCAGGATGCATTGAAGGACACGGCTCGTGAGGTTGGATCTCGACTCCATGTGTACCATAGTGAACTTATGATGACGTCATACATATCTAAAAAGAACAAGCACGTGATCATGCTGTCGACGGACCCCACAGTGATTCCATCCGAGTCGATAGCGGAAGTTGGAACCGGAGCAGAAAAGGTACAATCGCCACATGTGTTATAATCGTATTCTCATGAGATAATGTTTACAGCCAGCAGTTGTAGAAATGTACAACAAGTACAAAGGAGGCGTGGATTTGACGGACCAGGTGACGAAGAAGTTCAGCTGCCAGCGTGCTACTCGGCGATGGTCAAAAGCTCTTTTTGAGAATTTGGTTGACATTGCGATACACAACGCTCATGTCATGTTCACGTGGGCAAATCCGATGGCGAAAATCACGAAGAGGGAGTTCATCGAATGGCTGGCTAAACAGATGGCGATTGCGCACGTCGAAACTCGCAGAAAAACCGTCGTTGGTCTACACACGGATGTTGTCAACCTGATGGATAACTTTTTGCTGAATTTCTCGCAAAAATATGGTCCAACTACGCGTCCAACTGCTTCTTGCAATGTGTGCAGTGTGCGCACAAATTTGCTTGTGTGCGCCAGGTGCAAATCTGCCGTATTCTGTACGACTCATTATTTGGAGAAAAAGTTCTACCGATGTGCTGATTGTTGCGATGTAACAGAAGGAGAGGTAAAACTCAAAAGTGGCATTCAGCGTTGTAATCGTTGTCAGCGACACCTTGACAAAAAAACTCCGGTTTATTGTCATAATTGTGGTGACTACATGTGTGCCCTGCACAAGAAAACTGTTGTGCACCTGAAGCTTTGTGGAACCTGCTCCACGGAAGCTTCTCCAAAACCAAAGAGCGGATGAACGGTAATAAAAAACTAAAAAAATTAAACCATATGAATGTTATAACAAATGTTGAGAAGTAATTCCAAAATGGCCAAATGGACCCAAATCATACTTTGGATGTCAATTCTGAACTGCTGAGTCAAAATCAGTGTTGTTTGACATGTCGGAAGGCATACTTGGGATGTTTCCAAAAACGGTCCACCGGAACCATGTTACGGATGTTCCCGGTCGATTCCAAAATGGCCAAATGGACCCAAATCATACTTTGGATGTCAATTCTGAACTGCTGAGTCAAAATCAGTGTTGTTTGACATGTCGGAAGGCATACTTGGGATGTTTCCAAAAACGGTCCACCGGAACCATGTTACGGATGTTCCCGGTCGATTCCAAAATGGCCAAATGGACCCAAATCATACTTTGGATGTCAATTCTGAACTGCTGAGTCAAAATCAGTGTTGTTTGACATGTCGGAAGGCATACTTGAGATGTTTCCAAAAACGGTCCACCGGAACCATGTTACGGATGTTCCCGGTCGATTCCAAAATGGCCAAATGGACCCAAATCATACTTTGGATGTCAATTCTGAACTGCTGAGTCAAAATCAGTGTTGTTTGACATGTCGGAAGGCATACTTGAGATGTTTCCAAAAACGGTCCACCGGAACCATGTTACGGATGTTCCCGGTCGATTCCAAAATGGCCAAATCGACCCAAATCATACTTTGGATGTCAATTCTGAACTGCTGAGTCAAAATCAGTGTTGTTTGACATGTCGGTAGCCGTATTAGACTTGATTTAGAGTTCGCCATCAGTTCCTCTGTGGTCGGTTCCGGAAGGGTGGCCAATTCAAATCCAGTGGTCCGGGACCAAAGGAATATGCGAAATATGTCCCGAATAGGTCTTGGAGCAAATTTGGATTGTTTTTATAAAGAATGTATGATTATAACCATCACTTGTAGATTGGGTTGAATACCCAGACAAAAACCTACCCCAGTAGGTTCCGGAATATCTCCGTGGCCAAGTGACCAATTCCGGATGTCTTTATAGATTCTGAAAATAGAGATTTGTCCGGTTCTTTTGAGGGGTAAACGGGATTATTTGGTCGAAACAGGCCAAAGATACAGCATTTTAAAGGTTTTTTCGGTATCTCGCATCAGACGTTCGGACTGTAAGGGTTAATGACGATTTCCATAACTTTACATGATATGGGATAATCGTTACCAAAAGGAATCAGCATGTGTAGGGCACTGTTCTAAACAACTTATTGAAGGAATTTTGTCAAAATATTGAAAGCGACGCAAAATTTATATCTTTGAACGAAAAATCATGACAATGATGGAAGTCTTCACGTTAAGGAGAAGTGGTGTAAAATGGGCTTCGAAGTTTGAGGTCCAAAAACCTAAAACATCTTAAAATTGCTCGCATTTCCCTAAAACTTTATCAATTCATTGTTACATAGAAAGGTTTTTATCATTACATGTTACATAGAAAGGTAATCAAAAGACCTTTCCAATGAGCCCAAAACATTGTAGATCTGACAACCTTATGACAAGTTATTAGCACATATATATATATATATATATATATATATATATATAAATATATATATATATATATATATATATATATATATATATATATATATATATACAGCAATTCCATTTGAAAAGAGCCTAAACCAAAAAAAAAGTTCTCCGATCGGGCTCAAAATTTTTCTGGGGGTTCCTTGGCCAAAATAATTAGACCCGTATTTTTTTGTTTGGCCATTAGGGTGGCCTACATCGTGCTAGGGTGGTTCAAAAAATGGCAATTTTCGTCATTTTTCGCAAAAACCACTTTTTTCTAAAAATCATATCTCCGCGCCATTTCATCCGATTTTAGCTGTCTTAGACGCAAAAGAAAGGTGATGAGTTTGGCTATTTGGGAAAAATAGTAAAAAGTTCCAAAAATCTAGCTTAACTATTGAAAAAGTCGTATGAAAACTTAAAATGGCGTTTTGACCGTGTCTGGACCAAAGAGCCTATGTCTGAAAATATTTTTATCGGATTCCTCGGAAAATTTCACATAACATATCAAAAAATTGGCGATGTCGAACCGTACGTTTTGGAGATACGATTTTTTGAAAATAAAAACTGCGTTTTTCGACGCGCCACGCGCAAAAACGGGAAAATGACGAAATCGGCAAAAAATCAACTTTTTTCACTAAAACTGCGATAACTTTAAAATTTCAGCGATGACCTATACATGTCTGGGTACCAAAATTTTCGTAATTGAGAGACGCAACTTTTGGTACCATAACATCTATAGGTCATCGCTGAAATTTTAAAGTTATCGCAGTTTTAGTGGAAAAAGTTGATTTTTTGCCGATTTCGTCATTTTCCCGTTTTTGCGCGTGGCGCGTCGAAAAACGCAGTTTTTATTTTCAAAAAATCGTATCTCCAAAACGTACGGTTCGACATCGCCAATTTTTTGATATGTTATGTGAAATTTTCCGAGGAATCCGATAAAAATATTTTCAGACATAGGCTCTTTGGTCCAGACACGGTCAAAACGCCATTTTAAGTTTTCATACGACTTTTTCAATAGTTAAGCTAGATTTTTGGAACTTTTTACTATTTTTCCCAAATAGCCAAACTCATCACCTTTCTTTTGCGTCTAAGACAGCTAAAATCGGATGAAATGGCGCGGAGATATGATTTTTAGAAAAAAGTGGTTTTTGCGAAAAATGACGAAAATTGCCATTTTTTGAACCACCCTAGCACGATGTAGGCCACCCTAATGGCCAAACAAAAAAATACGGGTCTAATTATTTTGGCCAAGGAACCCCCAGAAAAATTTTGAGCCCGATCGGAGAACTTTTTTTTTGGTTTAGGCTCTTTTCAAATGGAATTGCTGTATATATATATATATATATATATATATATATATATATATATATATATATATAATATATATATATATATATATATATATATATATATATAGATATATATATATATATATATATAAATATATATATAAATAAACCGCTGTAATTAAGTATCCCTTCTGTGTTTCTTATTTATTTTTCATTTGATTTAAGCAAACCTGGATCTCCGGTACAAAATACTAGGCTAATTTGGGGGATGCAACGAATGTTTTTTTTTGTTTTTTCATGATTCTTTTAACTAGCTATTTTGATTTATCAAAATTTTAAAGAATTTGACTTTATATGTCTGAGTTGATGGCATAATTGAATTTGACAAATGATTCAATGTTTAAACATTCATTCACTTTTGCGACGAACGTTTAACTCCCATTTAATCTGATTTAAATCAGTCATGACCATTGATTTTCATTATATTCAGCCGCATCCGTGGCAACAGTTGCATAATTGCCATCATAAATATTTCAATTGAAAACGTTGCTGTGTGTAATATAATACAAAGCGCCACCCCAGTGACATATTTACCACCACCTGGATGATGACGGGGTTTTGCACAAATTACTATTTATTGGCGAACTTTTCGGGGCCGAAATCAAATGCGATTAAATCGAGGGTACAAATACGACCACCGCATTATGGCACACGGCGTAAATAAATTGAATCATGCGTGCGGTGCATCTGACACGTGGTGGCCAATTCCGAGGTGCTAATTAGGTTATACAAATACATTCAGAGATACACACACACACACACACACACTTACATGCGACCAATCGAGCGGCACTAATAAATTCATTATCAGATCACGCAGCTCAACATATGTTTTGACCAGTCTCTTTGGAGGGGGTGCTTTCAAAAGGGCTTAGTAATACTAGTGAATGAATATGTAAATTAATTTATTCTGAAATATTTTGAAAATTGTATTTAAAAAAAAAATCTTTGAATGGTTGTAAAACATACCGAAATATCATAGACTTGGATCTGATTTTAAATTTAACAATTAAATAAGTTATATCTGAGGTCAACCTAAAATACACAACACGTAAAGACCCCAACAATTGGTAAGGGACAAGCCGAACCCCGATAATGATGCGGTCAGGTTGAAAGTGCACGTGTTCAACTAGTGCGGTTGTGGACGGGGGTTTGCATACATTTAGGAGGAGGTGTTCGATCGAGAGTGCCAGATAAACAAAGCGGCATTGATTAATTGAATTCGTGTTTGGCTAATTTTGCACTGGTAACTGAGTCGGAAAAGGGTCAAATTAATTTGCCATAACTTATGTCAACAATCGTTTAAACCACTTATCGTGGATGCCCGATGGTGAATTTAATTTGAATATCATTGAGTTTTTAAATGCGGTTTTCATTAAACATGTACATTGTAATAAATCTGGAGTTTTTTTTAAAGTCCAATAAACCAAATTTTCAGTTTTTTGCTTTTTGGGTGTTTTTTTAATACCCCTGACTCAAGACGGTTTCAAAAACACCCAAAAAGCAATAACTGGAAATTTGGTTTATTGGACCTTTTCCAAAAAAAACTCCAGAAAAGTAGGAAGTCAAAGCTTGATATTCTTGCTTTATTGAAGCAATAAAATAATACAAAAGTGACAAATTTCCTCCATTAGTTATATGACCACTACAACTATAAATAATGATGCAATTTATCTTACTAACTTTTGAGGTGTGTGGTCGCTGCTGAGTTAATTTGATTAACGTTATTTTCTTCTCATGTTCAGGTTGCATTTGAATGAAGATATCCAATGGAATTGCTTATTTCTGTATTGTTGACATTTATAGTGATGCTTAAAACATAAATATCATGAGCGAATATAAATATTCTTTGCAATTTTCTGCGATTTAGATCAAATATTGTTGATACATTCCCATTTTCAAGACAAGCAATTTTACATTACTTAGTACGCTGATCAAATCAAAGGAAAATAACAAAATAAACACGTAAAATACCCTTTTCTGGCATCGATGCCATAATTTGGCAACCTTGAAGCCTTGAAGAATAGTCCCCAGGAATAATTAAAGCCAATTTTACCAATTATTGGAATTAGGAAAAATAATCATCATAGTTCCATGTTTTGATATTGCAAATTGGGTGCATATTTTGGTGATGCATAATAAATTTCATTGATCCATTCTTCAATGTCTTTTAAGACGCGGAGGATTTCGTGTGAGTTGGCGGAGAATTGGTTCCTAAAGCCCTTTGTAAATTTGTATGTACAACGAAAAAAAAACACGATTAAAACCCATTTCTGATCACTTTTCTTTCATTTCAATGCAAAAAATAATTTGACAAGACAACATTTTTCCGATGGATCAACTATGGTCCCCTTAGAACGAGCTGTCAAGTAGGACCTTTTTTTTGTCAAGAAGGGTCGCGAAGGTTTTATTTTAAAATTGATTTAAAAATCCATTTTAAATCCTTTGCGGTCGTACAATGGGTCATTGTACTCAGAAAATTAAACTTTATCGTTGTGAACAATAACATCACAAATTTAGGCTTAATTTTAGTACCCAATTTCCCAAAGGATTAATGACTTTTTTTTCTTCGTTAAAACATATTTTTTTAAGGTGCAACACTTCCAAATGAATTGAGACCGTAAATCAGAAGATGAAATTTTTGTCATCAAAGAATATCTGTAAATAAGATTTAAAAAACGGTTATTTTAGGCAATACTTTATTTATTGAAAAGCCGAATTGAAAAAAATGAGTATTTTTTTGGGACCGCAGCTGAGCAATTCTCTGAGATTTCGGTCATTCGATTTTTTTTGTATTTTTTAATCCGGCTGAAACTTTTTTGGTGCCTTCGGTATGCCCAAAGAAGCCATTTTGCATCATTAGTTTGTCCATATAATTTTCCATACAAATTTGGCAGCTGTCCATACAAAAATGATATGTGAAAATTCAAAAATCTGTATCTTTTGAAGGAATTTTTTGATCGATTTGGTGTCTTTGGCAAAGTTGTAGGTATGGATATGGACTACACTGAAAAAAATGATACACGTTAAAAAAAATTTGGTGATTTTTAATTTAGCTTTTTGTCACTTAAACTTGATTTGCAAAAAACACTATTTTTATTTTTTTTTTTTTATTTTTCAGCTTTTCAGAAATTTCCAGAACGGGCAAAAAATCTTTGACCGAGTTATAACTTTTTGAATCAATACCAAACATTCAATAATACGCCCATTTGAAATGTTAGTCTTGATTTAAATTTTTTGAAAATATTTTTTTCGAAAAGACCGGAAAATTTCACGAATGTTTCATGTTTTAACATTTTAAATCGGATCTATAGTTGCTGAGATATCGACATTAGAAAATGGTGGGTTGTTTATAGGTGAGGCTTAGAAAACAACAATTTTCCTGTTTTTTAACCTTTGCATGGCAATATCTCAGCAACTAAGGGTCGTATCAACAAAGTCCAAAAAAGCAAAATATAGAGAATTTTCTCAGCTTTTCAAAAATATTTTTTTCAATGGTGGGCAAACATGGGCACTATTTTAAAAAAATGAAAAACTGCCACTATTTTCAAAAAAGTTACCTAACAATGGTTATAACTTGGAAACGGTGCACTTTATCAAAAATTTACTAAAGTTCTTTTTGATTGCAAATTCGGTTTAACATCGAAAAATAAAGTTGAAAAATTTTTGCGACCAATATTTCAATTTTTTGAAAAAATCTGTATTGATTCAAATAATCATAACTCGGTCAAAGATTTTTTGCCCATTGTGAAAATTTCTGAAAAGTTGGCATTTGATGTCCTCTAAAACATATCAAAAAATAAAAAAAAATAAAAATAGTGTTTTTTGCAAATCAAGTTTTAGTGACAAAAAGTTAAATTAAAAATCACCAAATTTTTTTTTACCGTGTATCATTTTTTTTCAGTGTAGTCCATATCCATACCTACAACTTTGCCAAAGACACCAAATCGATCAAAAAATTCCTTCAAAAGATACAGATTTTTGAATTTTCACATATCATTTTTGTATGGACAGCTGCCAAATTTGTATGGAAAATTATATGGACAAACTAATGATGCAAAATGGCTTCTTTGGGCATACGGAAGGCACCAAAAAAGTTTCAGTCGGATTAAAAAATACAAAAATTAAAATTAAAGAAAAAAGACCGATTCCATAGAGAACTGCTCAGCTGGTCTCTGTGGCTGCGGTCAGAAAATCAGAAAATCCGTTCTCCAGACACAGATGTTTGAACAATAGCCTTTTTGTGTGGATAGCTGCCAAAATTGTATGAAGACTTGTATGAACGAATTAAAGTGGTATGCGCACTTTGGAAGGAACCGGTCAAGAAAAAAATCAAAAGGGCAGCAGCGGCAGCGAAAGCAAGCCAGAGAGGGTGAAGAAAAGCCCCAAGAAATCGTTCCCTCTCCTTTGTTCTGCTGTTCGTAAAGCTGTTCCATGACCCCTTTCCTTCCGATCTGCATACCAGCCTTAATGATAAAAAATTTCTTCTTTTGTCATAGAAACGGTACACTGAAAGTACCATCAAAATAAAAAAAAAAACATAAAATAATCGTGTAAAAGAATTGCTCTATTATTACTTAGTGGCCATCCATAAAACACGTCGAAAATTTTAAAGAAGCTCATTATAGTTATTGTCCATTAGAAAAACTCCCGACCTTAAGTTTCCACCGCGTGGTTTATGGATCGCCCCGGATTCTTCAAAACATTTATCACGAAACGACTCATATTACATTTCCGTCAACTTTATTGATTGACCCTTCGTTTGTTTCATCCTAGATATGGCAAGTAGCTTCATTACAGCTGAGGGGGTTGTTCATAGTGGACTTAAAGTTACATTTTTTTTCATCTGACTTTTACACACTTTTCCCAGGATATCTTCGGTTTTGGAAAGTTTGAAGGTCGATTTAGCTTTCATTTTACTCGCTTTCTTCGCTTCATGTTGGTGCACAAATTTTGACTTGGTTTATTGCACACCTTCGATAGATTAATGATAAACTTACACTTGGAGACAGCATTTTTTTATTTTATTTCGGGATGCTATACACGCATTGTGAATGTTTCATTCAGTGGAATTTCGCTTCTACAAAACTAACTTATTTATTTTTTTTGCCTTGACAGCAATTCGTGGGAATTGTCGTTGCTTTGGATCTGCATTCGCATTATTACTTTTCTTGCACTATCAGAGGGGAGGACAATAACATCATATAGTTTTAGCATCGATTTTTTTTTATTTTATATTATATTTTAGTCTTATTTCTTATTACTTTACTTTCTATTCTTCATACCAAATAATAAACAATCTTTTCTTCTTTCGATTCACAATATTTACAGTCCATATGTACAAATAAAAATCAATTAACAACGCAATTCCGTACTTTTTATTATCGTTTAATTTCACCATAATAATACTATATAAAGCATGCTAGAGAAAGGAAACACAGATTGAATTGTCTGCCCGGATGTCGTCCTACTTAGACCTTGGTAACAGTCATCGTTCCTACAAACTACAGCGTTGAGTTGCACAAGATGTACTTATTTATACACTAAACTAATGCTTAGCATAATCCTACACACAGTATGTGATCTCTTCTGCTCTTCTCAATTCCGGCATACGAAGAAAACATGGTGAGCATTTTGCGGTTTTCCTGCTTTTCAGAAAAAAAAAAACAAAATGGACAAGTTACACTTGTCTCTATCCCTCTAGAGGGTACACATAAAACTAAAAGGAATATTTGGGGACATTTTCCGCCCGCAATTTCTGGCGAGTTTTTCTCTGTTTTGCTGCTTTTGAAGCTCGATCGAGCACCATCACAGTGTTATGTTTTTGCGTGTTTTGAAAAGAGACATTTTCCGCCGCTGTGGTTCGAGCTGTTTAGTTGAACAAAATTCCGTCGATGAGTTGGTAGGGTTTTGGGGAAATCATAAACAGTACACAGCAAAACAATTCCTCATACAAATGTCAACTTGGTTGTTGTAAACTTGTCCATTTCCAACGTAAATACACTCAACCCCCGGTGGTTGGTCACTTTTTCGTTTGACACTTTTTTAGTTTGTACCCCGTTGGTTGGTCAAAGTCAAACTAAAAAGTGACGAACTGTCACGTTTTACACGGCGCTCACGTACACTATCAAAACAAACGTTTGGTAGTGTGTGTGAACCCCGTGTAAAAGGGGTGTCAAACTAAAAAGTGACCCCGTTCGTTTGACAACAGTTAGTGTCAAACCATCGGGGTTTGAGTGTATCGAAAAATCTCATCGAAGTGATTTTTTTTCAGAAAGCCCGCCACATTTCTCATAAGTTTGCCTTTGATCACTTTTTGATACGATAAAACGGCTTCGAGCTACAGCACTATTTCAATTACGAAATACAAAAATATTTAAATAGCTTACGCCCTTCTAAAATGTCACTCTCGAGTGCAACCGGCTCCATACCCACAAAAATGGCTTATATAAGTCATGAGTTCATTAAAACCGATGATGGTCAAGGACAATTGATTTCCTATTTGTCAAATATGGTTCGTTTTTTAATGTTGAAACTGAGTGATTTTTTTATTTATTCAGTAAAAAACTGGAATGCGTAACGTGATTTTTGAATGATCCCACTTTGTTTACACCTACAAAGTAGGAGGATGTTCAAGCACAAGCATGACTTTTTTCTTATTGATAAATGAGTTGTTTATAATAAGTCAGGGCCCCGGCGATGGCCTGATATGAGCTACCGAACAACATTGGCAATATGGCGTCGTTTGTTTACAAACATAAGATTGATTGTGGACGAACCGAAAAAAACCTTTTTTGTAAAAAAAATCTATAATTATTGTGCAATAACATTAGGTCTTACAAAACAAACAACATTTTGTTAAATTCTAGACCAGAATTTGCTTTATTATTATTTTTCAATTTTAACCACTTTTATCGCGATTCTGATCAAAATAGCACAGCAAATCATCGTGCCTTTAGTGTATCTTTAGTTTCCACATCGATTCGCTGTAGATTCGTGTTTAAATTTTGAAATTTAACATAAATTAAAATAAGTTGCAAAATTCCCAACTTCAGCCATGTGCAACAATTTCCACATCACCCGTGCAGGAAACCGATAATGGGGTAATTCATGCGTTCCAAACTGTCAAAATTCCAAAACGTCATTGCCAATCTTCGGTTTGCTGCTTTTGTTCGTGTTTGAAGTTTCGGGCCGAGACTCTGTAATAAGTAGTATTAGAGAGCATATATGGAGAGGCGAAATGTCACTCTCAGGGTTTCAATCGAACTGTCAAATCGAGGTTCCAATCGAGCAACAAGATCATGCAAGAACAAGGTTGGAATCAATTTAAAATAATTTTGGCAAAAAACGAGACTTATAACAATCACAAGTATTGTAAAACTGTCGTTGATAATAATCTGGTAGTTTTTGCTATGTTTGTGCTTGTTCGGTACAAGAAAATTGCCAGCACCAAAGAAAAACTACAAGTTTTTCAACCTTATATTTAAATGATTTTGGGTGTTTGAAATTTCTCCCAGAACATTTCATTTCCCTATGTAGGTCCTTACTTTTCAGCACCCAGGTAAAAAAGTTTAAAAGGACTTCAAACAGATAAATGTCCTCATTTGATATTTTAGACAAACATAAAAAAATTAGCTATTATTTTTGTTGAAAGTTCAGAAAAATTTCACTTAAGTATAATTTTTCAACATAAAACAAAAAACAAAAGTTTTCGAGATACCGTCAGTTTAAAATTACAGGCTGATTAGGTATACAAAAACTCGTTTTCATCGTTTTGATTCCTTTGTGAGGCTGTATCTCAGAAACTATTTGTCTGATTGTCAAAGTATTCTCAGCTTTTCAAAAATATTAGAGTGGTCCCTCATAAAGTATTTTCTAAAAACGAAAATTGTTAAAATTTTCAAAAATGATATCCTAAAACTGACAAAAACTTATAAACAGTGCCCTTTATCTAAAACATCGGAAAAAAAATTGTAAAAAGGGTGGGTTTCGTAAGAAAATTTGTCATAAGGGTATTTCAAAAACTTTTCTCAAATCAAACCATTCACATTAACGACCCCCGGGTCTTTTGTGGTCTCTATTGCAAGTTTCTGCTCGAACCTAGGAGTCCGAAGGCTTGAATGGGGAGAGCACCCAAACCTCTTTCTACTCCAAGGAACCTTCCACCCCAGTGTTTGAACTGACGACCTTCGGATTGCGAGTCCAACCGCACCAGCGATTCCACCGGAGTAGGCTTGGTTTGGTGTGTTGTTTGTACTTATAGAGTTATCTACGTGCGCATGTATTGCGTGTTTGTACACGAAGGGTTTTTAGGTTAAAATTTGTACCCGACAGCAAAAACAAATGGTAAGCTAGTGTGCGTGAGATGAGGCTTAGATAGCTCTATGGCATGGAGACAACTCCTATACCTGGAATGACTTAAAGGCCTAACAACCAAGGCCGGGACCGACATTTTACTTCCTCATCCGATGGAAGGTTGCAGCAGATGGGAATCGAACCCAGAATCATCCGCTTACAAAGCGGACAGCGTAACCATTCGGCCACACACTGCAACAAAAACTTTTCTAACAATGGAATGGAACAATGGAAACATTGAAGATCAACACAATCAAAAGTTGTAAGCAATTAAGTGTTATTTATCGTTGAATGAGTTATGAAAAGAGTTTTCCAACGCGTCCAAAAGCTTGAAGATATGATATTTTTGAAAAACTATCCACGTGGCTTATGGATGGTCTCTAGCAAAAATTACAGATTTGATCAAATCGAATTCTGCAAATTTTTAAGATCATCTAGACAGCGAATAACGCTGGAATAAAGAATCGACCCGATTGGTTGACTGATTTCCGTAAACCAGCGAGTTGAATTTACCGTTCCAACTTTTTCAGAGGCTTGGGCGTTCGTGTATGTTTAACGTGCGTTGGACGTCCCAATGTTAAATAACTGCTAAAGTTTGAAAGAATGAAACGATGTTCAAACTATCACAAAAGATTTCTCGAAAAAAAAGTTGCTAACTTTTGCATGAAGATATTTTGCTGTGTTCTGTGATGAAACAACCTATTGCATCGATTAATGTTTGTTAAAAATGTTTCCAG